>NC_091296.1:33152269-33337279 GCF_038502225.1 Cherax quadricarinatus | reverse complement strand
CACTATATAGAGTACTGGAAGCTGCTGGTTCATTTAGGTCCACTATATTGTAAACTTAAATTATTGTCATTCAGACTTTCTCTCCCTTAATGCCGGAACCTTTGTTTGTATTCATAGATATCAGTGAGATAGCGAAAATAGGATTTATGGGATTATAAAAAATACCCTAAGAGCTACTTACTATTTTGATTTTCCATAAATTGTCCGAAAAATTCCTAAAAATGAAGTTATACTAAAGTGGGTCACTTCCAAAAAGGGGCATTAACATGTTCCTAAAAATAAAAAAAAAAGTTTAAACAACACAAATGCACATTAACTTTTTTATTCAATTACAAAGTTTCAAAAAAAAAAACTTGTTTCAATCTTGACTTCACATTTTGCCCCCCCCCCCAAAAAAAAAAAAATCAGATTTTAGTATTTCGTACAAACATTGTGTAAACATAAGGCAATGCATATCTGACAAAGTTTCAGCATATAACAAAGACCTGAGCTTGCTACCACCTGCAGCTCACAAGACTGCCATCCCCACGAGCCCCTTTGGGGCGGGGCAGATGGCAGACCAGAGGCCTAGCTTCTCCCTACGAGCCCCGTGAGGGCGGGGAATGTGGCTAGGCCTGGGGACAGTTGGTCCCAAAGATGAGGGGGTACTTGTACCTTCTCCCATGGGAGACTTAAGTCTCGAGACACTCCCCAGATAGGGAGCCAAGGCCGGGTCACCACTACTTGGAAAAGACCCGGGCCGGGAGAATACCGGCGAATAAAAAAAAAAAAAAAAAAAGCATATAACAGCATATATGATGCGACCTGGTATGGTATGGAGATCGATGAAGCAATTCCTGCTACCGTTCTTGCAGAGATTCACTCTGAACTTCAGCGGGCAGTATTCGTCCTGACAATGTTGCCTTTCTTGCTGCAGTAATTGTATGTCAGCTTGTTTCCACGAACTGGCCCTTGTGGTAATGTGTATTTATATCTCACATTGTCGTCAGGTTTGGCAGCACATTGATTTATCTACTACAGCAAACAAGAGACTGGCGATTAACTCTCAAGATCCTGAACAAGGAGTTCAAACGATACTATATTCGGCACATGTCAGACACACCTTGAAGTATGTGGCGTCAGGATGGAACCCCATCTGATAAAGCATGTCAAGAAGTTGGAAAAGTACAAATGTTTACAACAAAACTAGTCCCAGGCCTGGGGGAAATGAGCTCTAAGAAACTATAGGAGGTAAGCTGACGACATTAGATAGGACAGAAGAACCAATGGGTGACTTGATCCTGATGTACAAAATACAGAGAGGAATTGACAGGGTGGAGGGGGCGAGTTGGTTAGAGAGGCGATAATTGGGTACACTAGGGAACGGCTAAAATTTAAAATATAGACAAGTCACGGGGATGTTTGGAAATCTTCAGTCTAAAGGGGTCAGGAAGTGGAACGACCTAGATAGCGAAGTGGTAGAGACAGGATCCACATATAATTTTAAGAATACGATTGTTTGGGCTTACACAACCGGGAGAGAGGAAACTCGGTGGCGACCAGAGGTAAGATGTGACTACAAGCAGAGAATTTTGAAGGTGAGTTAGTGGTATTTTCATAAGACACCGAGCTTGGTATTTTCTTAAGAAACTGTGCAAGTGGTAATGCTGGTGGTGCAGAGAAGGGGAGGGGTGCTGGGAACAGATGGGTTGCAGCGAAGAGAGAGGGACGGGGAGGACAAGGGGTAGGGGTGCACAGAAGCGGAGGAGGGTTAGTGGTGTTGCAGCGAAGCGGGCACAAGTGGTGGTGGTGGTGGTGGTATTAGTGGTAGTGGCGATGAGGATGAGGGAGCTTTGTGATCATGTACTGCAGTAATGCGTGTTGCGCTCGCGTGTCAATTTGGAGTTGTTTATGAGGTTAACCACGCGAGGATCCTCTTAAACGATGTTCCGTTTGATATTCTCTTGTCTTCCCTGTAATGCCATTAACGCTCAATTGATAGTTTTATGGACGTGAAATTAGCAATGACTGCAAAGCCAAAATGAGAGGCAAACGAAGACGATGTAAACTATTTTGTCGATAATAACAACATAGAACTTCTACTAACTGTATTCGTCGTAACGAAGTTTAACATGCCGTAACATTATTGTGCAGCATATTCCTAATCAATGTTGTTAACCTGAGGAAATTACATTGTAAGCATCCTCAATGTTAAATTCTTTCTTGTGTATATATTAAAGGTGTTCGTTATAATTGCCCAATATATTGCATACACTGCAGCGAAATTGCTTACTAGAGTTGCTCACTATATAGGAATAATGCAATAATGTACATGGGGTTTTTCTTCTGAATCATCTACAGTGATATAAATTTCCTGGTTTATTTTCTCTACAGCACCAACAGTTTTATAATTATTTTTTTTCTACAGCAACCCTTGTCAGACCATTATTTTTTTACAAAAAAAATCTTATTTTGCTAAAAAAAAATATTCAAGTTAACTCTCTTATATAAATAATTTAAAAAGACTCTAAACTGCAATAATACTTTTGTAAAAACAACAATATATTAATAAAAGTTTTCAACTAACTTATTCTACTTATTCTAGCAGTCAACTTGTAGTTTAGTTTTTCTAGACTAACAGGTACCTAGATTACTTTCAACAACATTGTAAATCCTTACTATAATGCACATAGTAAATGGTTATAACTATAACCATAATTTTTAAAGAGGTGGAGTGGAAGGCCTCGGTCAGATGACCAAAAGTTCCAGCGGCGGGTCATCATCTGACTAAAATCCGCGTCAGGAAACACTTGTCCTGTTTCCTGATGAATCTTACCCAACTTTACCTAACGTTACTATAATATTTCACAAAAATGCGAAAGTAACGAATGTATAGAATGAGAACTGAGGTCTGAGCCCACAACCAGGCAGACCCAAGCGTTACTACTACACCACAGACATGCAAACCATGTGAAACTGTACGTCACCAGACGAATAAAGCCAATTAAAGTTAATTCCTTGAAACACTATGGTCGTCGCGAAAATTAATCAAGAACAGACCGGATGTGCAAACAGCATTCAGTGGATTTAAAAATAAATTCGGAAGAGTTGCTGACGATATATTTGGAAACTACAAAAATTCACGAGTAGGATAGAACTGAGTATATTTTGTGTAAGGTGTATCTTTTGTTGAATGAATGATGCTAGGATTGCAGTTAGTGCTATTGTAAATGTGTTTCCGTTACTTGCTGGAGGGGTATTGGTTTTCAATAATATTCTCAAGTTTTAGGTATGTTTGACATACCTATGTATGTATTATGTATATAAAGTTTTAAATAAAATATAAAAAAAAATATATGACCGTTTGTGTGACATTTACATTAATAAGATTCTATTAAAACTCAAACTTTCTCTCTTTTAGTTTCTAATATATTGGTTCACGTCAAGATCACGGATGTAGCCTGAGTATAAGAGAAGTAATACATCCTTCAGCAAAGCAATATTCGCAAAGTGTAGAGGGTTATGGAACAGTTAATGGCTTAGCTGCCGCGAGAGTGCTGATGGGCATGGGAAACACCCTAGTTCTAGGAGGCAGTAAGGAAAAAATCCTGGAGAGGAAGAGTGCTGTGAACACCAACAACAACAGAGAACCGTTCCACTGTCTAAACAGTGACAGGGCCTTTGATCTGCAGCTGGGTAAGAAGCGTGAACCTTTGCTGGAGAACAGTGGCAGTGGGAAGGAATCCGATAAGAGAGAGTCATGATAAAAATATTAATATATTCGATTTGTGATAAAACCAACAATAATTTGGTAAAGAAACACACACACGCAACTTAATGGGGCATTTATTCGCTCACCTGGGCCTCAAGAAAATGCATACATTACATGGACACAATGAGGACATTGGGGAATAACAATAGTAGGTGTAGTAATAGTAGTACTGTAGAAAATGTTTCATGTGATGGCTGTGTTGTATGTATAAAACAGGATAGGTCATAGACTGTAGGAAATAATAAAGCTGTCTTAATTCAGTTTAACGGTACTGGACACGCGTAAAAAAATTAAATCATGCACTTGCACCTCCATGTGTCTTGTAATGGGATATCCAGACAGGCATTGTTCCAACTCTTTAGGTGTTCTCATGCTGCACAAAGGTGTTCAGATTGGTACATCTGCTGGCATGTATCATTCAAATGTATTTCGAAAATGTTGCATGTTTCTCTAGTGTATACTCTGCCATTTTCTTCTGACGACTTTGTCTATCTTTTAGAATTTTACATATCTGTTTCACGTTTAAAACAGCCTCTAGCAGCAAACATGTAGGTTGATCATAGAGCCCCCAGGAGCACTGTACAAGCAAATATTGGAATGGAACACTTAGAAAGCTAATAATTCACTATAGTTCAGAGTTTATAGAAAACCAATTAACGAAAATGATTTTCATGCTTACTCCAGGATTCCAAAATCAAACGTAGTATCACAGTAGGCTTTTTCTTAAGGCATTTTGTGTCAGTAAGCCAGAGTTTGTGCTGTCAAAGAACAAGGAATTAGCCAGCTTCGACGTCACATCCCTATTCACTAAATGTGCCTACATACAGATCGTGAAGGAGGATCAGATCAGACATGGAATTTTTGTAGACTACTATGAACTTTATTTTCATGTCAATTATTTTTCCTTCGACTACTCTTCCATACAGAAATATGGCATGTTCATGGGGTCACCAATTAGTGTTGTTCTTACAAACCTCTATATGCAATATATAGAGGAAAGATTTTCGGGCATCACCCATTCGTCCTTTAACTATGAAAAATATAAACAAACACCGCCTTGTCACAGACCTTCACTCCAGTCAGTTAAAATTCTGGAGGCAGGTAGAATTCTGAAGGCTGAAAACACTGACAATTACGATGATACAATCATGTGGTGGGCTCGGGAGAAAGAAAAAAATGGGATTTATCTTAGCAAGGGCGATGAAACATTTACAGTCGTGGAAACAGGTACAATCATAGACACAAAAATCACGAAGGATAAAAACAATGACAATCAGGGAGATAAAATTGTGAGATGGGCCCTGGAGAAGAAAAAAAAATGGATTTACACAGGCAGCGTCAATGAAACTCAGGCAGACGAACTGTGTAGCATCAAGTGAATGTGTAAAGGATTTTTCATCGTTTGTTCTACCAGCGAATCCTTTTATCGTTGTAAGCGTATTTGTGTTTTGTTTCAGTACAACGTATTTTTTTTTTATTTAGGAAAGAGAATTGCTGAGAACCTTAACCGTTATACCTTGTTTAAAAGCACTAAAAATATTTAGAAAATTCAGTGCTTTAAGCCTGCGACAAATACAATACGAAATAATAAGTATAAACCACAGCAAATTATTAAATAATAATATTATTATTATAAAAAAAGCGCTAAACCTACAAGGGTCTATTAAATGTTATTCACATTTTTATGAAAATAGTAAATACATTATGAGACACTTGCGATATTCCTCTCGTTGTTTGAGTGAATATACCACCAAAACAAGAATATGGTATAAGAACATAAGAAAGGAACACTGCAGCAGGCCTGTTGGCCCATACTAGGCAGGTCCTTTACAATTCATCCCACTAACAAAACATTTGCCCAACCAAATTTTCAATGCCACCCAAGAAATAAGCTGTATCACTGGTCTTGTGATAGAACATACCACCATAATGACAGTACTGTGCAGTGTCACTGCATATATATCTTCCAGTATGGCTGAAAAAAAAAAAGATCCTCTTTAGACTTTTTCGGTACATTCGCAGTGTACCCATCGGGTTTTCGCTCCGTTGACTTTCTCCTTGCGAAAGGGAAGGTTCACCTCCTTGAAGGTAGAACACCAGTCCCACGTTGACCAACCCTAAGTTTATCCACAGCCTCAAATTCAAATTCAAATTCAAATTCAAAGTTTATTCTCTATAAGGATTACAATGCTGAGTTTACAGAAATTTGGTTATTGTTTGGTTTACATGTAGTAAAATTGTGATTACAGAGTGTACCACTAGAACGCTTAGCATGGCTAGGCATTTCGGGCATACTTAGTTTTATTCTTAATTGTAAAATATTACAAATTATGAGGTAAGTTGGTATTATGGCTAAGTGACTAAATACTAGTTTATGAGTTTAGCAATGTGAATGCTTTTGTTTTGGCACAGTATATAGTTTCAGTATTGGAGTATCACAGGATTCATTATTTTAAGACTGAGATTAATATTTCTGTTTATGGTCAAATGAGTGAGCGAGTGTAAGTGTGAACCACCAGGTGGTATTCGTGTAGTTAGTTGACAGGGTGTATCAGGGAGATAAGATGTTTTCTAATGGTAGTTTTGAAGGTGATGAATGTGTCTGCAGTTCTAGAGTTCTCAGGTAGGGTATTCCAGATTTTAGGGCCTTTGACATACATTGAATTTTTGTAAAGGTTTAGTCGGACACGGGGAATGTCGTAGAGATGTTTGTGTCTGGTGTTATGCCTGTGGGCTCTGTCACAACTATCAAGAAAGCGTTTTAGGTCAAGGTTGATATTAGAGTTTAAGGCCCTGTAGATATAGATTGCAGAGTAGTAAGTGTGGATGTACTGAACTGGGAGTAAGTTTAGATCTTTGAAGAGTGGGGGGGTGTGCTGCCAGGGATGGGATTTAGTGATTATTCTTACTGCAGCTTTTTGTTGGGTTATTATTGGCTTTAGGTGTGTTGCTGCAGTTGATCCCCAAGCACACATAGCATAGGTGAGGTATGGATAAATAAGTGAGTGGTATAGTGTGAGAAGGGCATTTTGCGGCACGTAGTATCGTATCTTGGAGAACATCGGCCAAGAACATCACGTTCCTGACGAAGGAAGGGGTATAAAGGGGAAGAGTTTGGAGGAGTGCTGGGGCCTTTAATAATGAGCTCGGAGGACAACGAGATGGGGGATGCGAAACCTTTACTTACCTGGGAGCTTGACGCATGTGTTTGGAGGGCATCCCTAATCCCCCTCCCACTGAAGGCTTCAGGGATACACCTGCAGGACGATACTGAACGTGTTAGGTGGAGAATGAGAGAGAATTGGAAAATTAAGGCTTGGAGGGGATTTTGGAGTACGAGCCGTAGGACGCATTGTGTTTGTTAAGAAATGTTAGTAAATTCTTCTAATAGCCAGAGAATATATTTTACGTGAAAAAAATGGAGAGAATGCTTCTAAAAGTTATGTTTTTATAAATCTCCTCCTCCTCCTCCTCCTCTTGCTGCTGGTGTTTTTTTTTTTTTAATATCCTTGTCGTCTCCATCATTATTTTTACTATCGATGTGAAATTTGTTTGGGAGTGAAGATGAGTTTGAAGTGTAATGTATAAATAAATGTAAATATAAATAAATGTAAATATAAATAAAGAATAAATAAATGTATTAGTGTGTAAGATTTACTAACATGAGTAAACTTTATTTTGTAAGATGTAATGATTTGTTTATTTAGTTGTTCGGATATCTTCTCATGGTCCTTGTCAGGAGGCGAGAGTAAAGAAGACATACTCCTGTACCCTTCATGAGACGGGTGGGGGGGGGAATTAAAGCCCATGTGTTTCTGAAACTAGTATAAAAGTTTTTCAAATGATGCTCTACTCAATATAGTATATAAAAAGACCGCTCCCGCCCTCAATTAATTTTGGATTGTAAACATGCTTTCCTAAATCAATATAAAAAGGGCTGTAAAATGTTTAAATCAACTTTTTTTTTATTAACACGTCGGCTGTTTCCCACCAAGGCAAGGTGACCCCGAAAAAGAAAAAACACTTTCATCATCATTCACTCCATCACTGTCTTGTCAGAGGAACGCTTACACTACTGTTAAAAACTGCAACATATCAACACCCCTCTTTCAGAGTGAAGACATTGTACTTCCCGTCTCTAGGACTCGAGTCTGGCTTGCCGTTTTCCGTGAATCCCTTCATAAATGTTATTTGGCTCATATTCCAACAGCATGTCAAGTCATAAAAACCATTTGTTTCCAATCACTCCTATCTAACGTGCTAACGCACGCTTGCTGGAAGTAGGCCTACAAGCCTTTCGCGCGCACAACCTCCTTTACCCCTTCCCACCAACATTTCCTAGGCTGACCCCTACCCCGCCTTCTTTTCAGTATAGATTTATGCGCTCTCCAAGTCATATTTCGTTCCAGCCTCTCTAAATCACCTCAACAACCCCTCCTCAGCCCTCTGGATAATACTTTTAGTAACCCCGCATCTCCTAATTTCCAAACATTGAATTCTCTGGATTATATTTACACCGCACATCGTCCTCAGACACAACATCTTCACTGCCCCAGGCCCCCTCTTTGTTGCAATATTCACCTCCTATGATTCGCACCTATATAAAACCGTTGGTATAACTATACTCTCATACATTCGCCTCTTTGCTGCCTTGGATAACTTTCTCTGTCTCTACAGACTCCTTAGTGCACCACTCACCTTTCTCTCCGCATCAGTTCTACGTATGATTCACTTCGTCCTTCATAGACCCATATGCTAACAAGTTCACTCCCAAATATCTGAATACATTCACTTCCTCCATACTCTCCCTCCAGTCTAATATCTAATCTTTGATTACCTGAATTGTTTGTTATCCTCATCACCTTACTCTTTCGTGTGTTCACTTATAATTTCCTTCTTTTACATTCCCTACCAACCTCTGTAACTTCTCTTCAGAATCTCCGAAAAGCACAGTGTCATCAGCAAAGAGCAACTGTGACAACTCCCACTTTGTTAGATTCTTTATCTTTTAATCCTTCACCTCTTGCCATCATCGGGCATTCACTTCTCTTGCAACCCCATCTATAAATATACTGAACAACCATGGTGACATCACATATCACTGTCTAAGGCCTACTTTTACTGGCAAATAATCTCCCTCTCTCCTACAAACTCTAACTTGCTTTCAGTAACCTACCTCCTATTCCATACATTTGCAATATCTACCACATTGCCTTCCCTATCCACCCTATCATACCCCTTTTCCAAATCCATAAATGCAACAGGAACCTCTTTACCCTTATCTAAATACTGTTCACTTATGTTTCACTATAAACACTTGGTCTACACACCACCGTCCATTTCTGAAGCGTTTGTTTATCCGAGATCCTGCTCTCCGTCTTGCTCCTAATTCTTTCAATAATAACTCTACCATACACTTTCTAGGTATACTCAATAGGCTTATTACTTTATAATTTTTACACTCACCTTTGTCCCCTTTGCCTTTATACAAAGGAACTATGCATGTTTTTTACCAACCCCTAAGTACCTTACCCTCTTCCATACATGTATTAAATAAAAGCACCAACCACTCCAAAACTATATCCCCACTTGCTTTTAACATCTCCGTCTTTATACCATCAGTCTCAGTTGCTTTATCCCCTTTCATTCTACCCACTGCCTCACGCACCTCCCCCACACTTACAACTGGCTCTTCCTCACTCCTACAAGATGTTATGCCTCCCTGCCCAGTGCACGAAATCACAGCTTCCCTAACTTCATCAAGATTTAACAGTTCCTCAAAATATTCCCTCCTACTCCCGATACGTCTAACGTTTTATCTAATAACTCTCCTCTCATTATTTTTTAAGGGTCAAATCCATTATCAATCTCATTCCAAGACTTTTTTTTCTTTTTCTCAAAATTTGTTGGTAACATCTCATCCACTCTCACTTCACCTCCTTTTACATTCCATCACCACTCTCTTAACCTCTTTTTTTTCTCTCCATGTACTCCTCCCTCCTTGTATCACTTTTACTTTGTAAAAATATCTCATATGCTGACTTTTTCTCCATTGCCTCTTTACCTCATCATTCGACCAATCGCTCTTCTTCCTGCGCTCACTTTCCTGTAACCATAAACTTCTGCTGAATACTCTAACTGCATTCTTAAATCTACCCCGTACCTCTTCAGCTTCATTGCTTATACTCTCACTAACCAATCTTTCTTCCAACAGTTGTTTATATTTTACAATAACTGCCTCCTCGCTTAGTTTATAAACCTTCACCTCTTACTTGCTGCTTCCATTTTTCTTGTATCTCATCTGCCTTTTACTCTCACTGCAGCTACAACTGAAAAATGATCATATATATCCGTGGCCCCTCTATAAACGTGTACATCCTGAAGTTTATACAACAGTCTTTTATCAACCAATACGTAGTCCAACGAACTACTGTCATTACGCCCTATATCATATTTTGTATACTTGTTTAACCTTTTTTACTTAAAATATGTGTTACATATTACCAAACCCCTTTCTATATCAAGTTCAAAGGCCCCCTCATTATCATTTATACCTGGGACCCCAAACTTGACTGCCGCACCCTCTCTAATAGTTTCTCCCACTTCGGTATTTAGGTCCCCTAACACAATTACACTCTCACTTGGTTCAAAAGTTCCTATACACTCGCTCAACATCTCCCAAAATCTCTCTCCTCTACACTCCTCTCTTCTCCACGTGCATTCACACTTATTATGACCCACATTTCTCATCTGACCCTTATATTAATTTTTGAATTTATACATTTATATTCCCTTTTCTTCTTCCATAACTCATCCTTCAACATTATTGCTACTCCTTCCTTAGCTCTAACTCTCTGAAAATTCCTTAGACCCTTCAGCTTTGTTTCGCTTAGGGCTAGGACATCCAACTTCTTATCATTCATAACATTAACAGTCATCTTTTTCTTATCAAATGCACTACATCCACTCACATTCAAACATTCCAGCTTTATAAAGTGTTTCTTTTTATTTTTAGTAATTTATACATAAGGGGTTACTAGCCCATTGCCCCTGGCATTTTAATTGCCTCTTACCACACGCATAGCTTGTGGGGGGAAAGATTCTTTTGCACTTCCCCATAGAGATGAAAGGAAATAAGAGCAAGAACTATTTAGAAAAATAGATAATCCAGATCAGTGTACTCACCTAGTTGTGGTTGCAGGGGTCGAGTCACAGCTCCTGGCCCCGCCTCTTCATTAGCCGCTACTAAGTAGCTCTTCCCGCTCCATGAGCTTTATCATACCTCTTCTTAAAGCTATGTATGGATCCTGCCTTCACTACATCTCTTCCCAGACTATTCCACTTCCTGACAACTCTGTGACTGAAGAAATACTTCCTAACATCCCTGTGATTTATCTGAGTTTTCAACTTCCAACTGTGACCCCTTGTTGCTGTGTCCCATCTCTGGAACATCCTGTCTCTGTCCACTTTGTCGATTCCTCTTAGTATTTTATATGCAGTTATCATATCCCCCTATCTCTCATGTAATCCAGTGTCGTCAGGTCGATTTCCCTTAACCTCTCATCGTAGGACATACCCCTTAGCTTCGGCACTAGTCTTGTTGCAAACCTTTGCACTTTTTCTAATTTCCTTTCGTGCTTGGCTAGGTGAGGGTTCCAAACTAGTGCTGCATACTCCAATATAGGCCAACGTACACGGTGTACTGGGTCCTGAACGATTCCTTATTGAGATGTCGGAATGCTGTTCTTAGGTTTGCTAGGCGCCCGTATGCTGCTGGAGCTATTTGGTTGATGTGCGCCTCAGGAGATATACCCCAAGATCCTTTTCCTTGAGTGAGGTTTGTAGTATCTGGCCCCCTACACTGTACTCCGTCTGCAGTCCTCTTTGCCCTTCCCCAATCTTCATGACTTTGCACTTGATGGGATTGAACTCCAGGAGCCAGTTTTTGAACCAGGCCTTCAGCCTGTCAAGATCGCTTTGTATTTCTCCCTGGTCCTCGTCCTATTGAATTCTTCTCATCAGCTTCACATCATCTGCAAACAGGAACACTTTTGAGTCTATTCCTTCCGTCATGTCGTTCACATATACCAGAAACAGCACCAGTCCTAGGACTGACCCCTGTGGAACCCTGCTCGTCACAGGCGCCCACTCTGACACCTCGTCACGTTCCATGACTCGCTGTTGTCTGTTCCCTGATGCATTGCAGTACCTTCCCTGTTATCCCTCCCTGGTCCTCCAGTTTTTGCACTAATATCTTGTGTGGAACTGTGTCAAACGCCTTCTTACAGTCCAAGAAAACGCAGTCTATCCACCCCTCTCTCTCTTGTCTTACTGCTGTCCCCCTGTCAATGAGCTTCAATAGGTTTGTGACACAGGATTTCCCATCCCTGAAACCGTGATGGTTGTCGTTAAAAGCTGATACCCTTCTAGGTGCTCCACCATTCTTCTGATAATCTTCTCTATGACTTTGCATACTATACATGTGTGACATTGGTCTGTAGTTTAATTCTTCGTGTGTGTCACTTTTTTTAAAAATTGGGACTACATTTACTGTCTTCCACACCTCAAGTAGTCTCCCTGTTTTGATAGATGTGTTGAAGACTGTTGTTAGTGGTACACACAGCATCTCTGCTCCCTCTCTCAGGACCCATAGAGAGATGTTATCTGGCCCCATCGCCTTTGAGGTATCTAGCTCGCTTAGCAGCCTATTCACTTCTTCCACGGTTGTATGTATTGTGTCCAACAGTTGATGGTGTACCCCACCTCTCCGTCTTTCTGGAGTCCCTTCTGTCTCCTCTGTGGACACTTCTTTGAATCTCATGTTGAGCTCCTCGCATACTTCGCGGTCGCTTCTTGTGATCTCCCCTATTTCCTTCCTCAGCTTGATTACCTGGTCCTTGATTGTTATTTTCCTCCTGATGTGGCTGTACAACAGCTTCGGGTCAGATTTGGCTTTCGCTGCTATGTTATTTTTGTATTTTCATTGGGCCTACCTGTGCATATTCATTTCTGGTTCTGCGACTGCTCTCTTTATTCTCCTGGGTCCTATGCCTTCGATACCTCTTCAATTCTCTAGCACACTTGGTTTTGGCCTCTCTACACCTTCGGGTGAACCAAGGGCTCATCCTGGCTTTCTCGTTATTTCTGTTGCCCTTGGGTACAAACCTCTCCTCAGTTTCCTTGCATATTGTTGTCACATATTCCATTATCTCGTTTACTAACTTCCCTGCCAGTTCTCTGTCCCACTGAACCCCGTTCAGGAAATTCTTCATGCCTGTGTAGTCCCCTCTCTCGTAGTTTGGTTTCGTTTGTCCTGCCCTTCCTGCTTCCCTTTCCACTTGTAACTCTACTATGTATTCGAAGCTTAGAACCACATAGTCACTGACCCCAAGGGGTCTTTCATATGTGATATCCTCAATATCTGCACTGCTCAAGATGAATACTAGGTCCAGTCTTGCTGGTTCATCCTCTCCTCTACTCTCTCTGGTAGTGTTCCATACGTGTTGGTACATGAGGTTTTCCAGTACCATCTTATCCCTCTACATTTCTGTTACTCTCTGGCCTCTCCTCTGTTTCTTCTCTTCATTTCATCAAAATCCCATTGGTTTTTGATGAGAAGTGCCACTCTTCCACTCCCTCTGTTCCCTGTCTTTCCTCAGGGTATGATATCCCGTTGGCAGGATCCCATCTGTTATTCCTGTGAGCTTGGTTTCTGTGAGATCTAAGATGTCTGGTGATGCCTCTTTGATTTTTTCATGCCACTCCTCCCACTTATTTGTTATTCCATCAGCATTGGTGTACCATACCTTCAGTTTCCTCTCCAGCACTGTGTTCTGGAGGGGGGGTCTGTGGGGGGTGGGATTCTACAGCATAATGTGGGATGGACCTGTAAGTGTGGATTGTGGGTTGTGTTAGGATAGCATGTTTGGCTGTATGGTTCTGAGGATGGTTCTTTGTGTGCTTGCGCTTGTTGCCCTGCCCTACTCTGGTTGTCCTCTGCCGACTCTGTCCTTGTCGCTTTTCCTAGCCCCTTTGGTTTCTGTGTACTCTTCCTCAGCTGCTGTCGTTCTGTTATTGTTCTGTCGCGGTCTACATATACGTATACATGTATACGTAGTGTGCCTAAGTGTAAGTAAGTCAACTTATTTTAAGCAAAAATAATGCCCTCCCTTTATTGGGAGCCACCTTTCCTCGGAAAATTATAATTTTTAGATGCTGTATAGTTTAAAACCTGCTCCTGTGTCTAAAGAAGTCTGTGATAAAGCTCTGTTACTATCAAACTAACTTTAACAAATTTATAAAAGATTTATAACCTAACGTTTTAAAATAAGGAGTCTTCTAAGTTTTTACGAGTGCTCTTCAAGTGTCTTTTGTTTTCCTTAAACTGTTCGCTGTAGACTCCCACAAACCCGGTATTTACGTTCTTGAAAACTACCTTTTGCAGGATATCCGTCTAACCTGGTTTGGCGGAGCCCTAGTGGGCCGAGGTGGATACCTGCTCTGGTGGTTGGTTGTATTTCATGGGCTGAGGTAGATGACTGTGGTTCTTGAGCTGAGGTGGATGGTTGCGGTTCTTGGGCTGAGGTGGATTTGTGTTGTTCTTGGGCTGAGGTGGATGGTTGTGGTTCTTGGGTTGAGGTAGATGGTAATGGTTCTTGGTATGAGGTGGATGGTTGTAGCTCTTGGGCTGAGGTGGATGGTTGTGGTTTATGGGATGAGTGTTGTGGTTTTTGGACTGAGGTGGATGGTTGTAGATCTTGGGATGAGGTGGATAGGTGTGGCTCTTGGGATTATGTGGATAGTTGTGATTTTTGGGCTGAGGTGGTTGGTTATAGTTCTTGGGATGAGGATGGTTGTGGTTCTTGGGATAATGTGGATGGTTGTGGTTCTTGGGATGAGGTGGATGGTCGTGGTTCTTGGGATGAGGCGGATGGTCGTGGTTCTTGGGCTGAGGTGGATGATTGTGGTTCTTGGGCTGAGGTGGATGGTTGTGGTTCTTGGGATGAGGTGGATGGTTGTGGTTCTTGGGATGAGGTGGATGGTTGTGGTTCTTGGGATGAGGTGGATGGTTGTGGTTCTTGGGATGAGGCGGATCGTTGTCGTTCTTGGGCTGAGGTGGATGGTTGTTGGTCTTGGGATGAGGTGGATGGTTGTGGTTCTTGGGCTGAGGTGGATGGTTGTGGTTCTTGGGATGAGGTGGATGGTTGTTGATCTTGGGATGAGGATGGTTGTGGTTCTTGGAATGAATTGGATGGTTCTGGTTTTTGGGCTGAGGTGGATGGCTATTGTTGTCTCATTGATGTTGATGCTGAGTTGTCAGTACTGTAGATTATGGTTGTGTTGGATTTCTCAGCTATACTGTAAGGCATCTTCTTTGTTTGCCCAGCATTTCTTCATACAGCTGATGACAGTGCATAACAGCTTGCTCTAGAGAGCCCTTCACAGCACAGCATCTGTATGTGTCATGCTTTACTCCAGTAAAAAAAAAAAGGCTACGGCTTTACCAATATTATGCAGAATTTAACATATATCGTGGAGTGTCACTTGTGCAGGTTCTGGTTCTTCTTTTTCTTGTGTCACTTCTATATCTCGAAATTAAGCTTCAACTTTCTTTTGCAATTTTTTGTTCATATAATTTTTAACTATTCATTTACATCGTCTTCTGCATGTCTTGAAAGCCCTCACCTGACGTTCCTTACCAAATTAATTTTTTTTATGGACCTGTATAGTGAGGGAAAACCTCTGTAATTATTAATGAATCTATGTCATAATCTTCCCCATTCTACAATTATTGATGACTGAAGATGATTAGTCCATTCAACTTTTACATTGGTTATTGCATATCCAGTGTTAATTTATGCCAGAACTCTCGTACTCCACTGTCTGGGTTAGCATCAATTGTTGTGATGCATCACCGTGTGTGTGTGGGGGGAAGGGGGGCACAAATGTCTTAGGTACTCGTAAATCAATTTGTTGTATTAAAGATGTCGTATTTGGTTGAAAAACCAGGAACTAGATATTTGAATCCAGAAACCTCAAGATTTGAGGAGAACCTTTAATTAAAGGTTCTTTTGACATAGGTATAGCTTGAATGAAGGAACAAAATAATGCTTGATCCATTTAATAAACAAGGTCTCTTTAGTCCGTGCTGTCTTGTTCGACTGCCAACTAACAGGTAAAGTTGTGGCAATAAGTCTTCCCCTGACAATAAACTAGCTCACACACTAAGTGAGGTGTGGTGGGAAAGGGAAATAGTATTGTATTCGCCGGTGTGTTTTAACCGGAATTGGCGTGTAACGTGTGTGGCAGACGGGAAGGGCAAGCTCATTTACTCCAAAATTTAGGGCATGCCAAATTTTTCTCGTGTACCTTGATAATTGAAAAAATCATTAGTGTGTTAGTAATAACTCGCAACGTTATGTTATTCACAGTACCCTACACATCCCTTATCTTGCAGTTCCCGACACTGACTTTCTCGCTCACAACACTAACATGCTGCTTTTCCATTTAACCACTGTTCTCAACTGTATTCACAGCTATCCCCTTCTTTTCCACAACCTCCACATTCCAGTTATTTTCCTACAACTGTTAATATCATCCTTCACTACTCTTAATCTTCTCTCCTTTACGTTTATTCTCATCTCCCTTAAGTTTATCTATACATCTCTTCCTCTCTACCTCTTGTCACTCAACCTCTTTCCCCCTTCTCTCTTCATCCTCTCCCGTCTTCTACCCCATTCTATCCCAGTCCTTCTCTCTCTAGGTTTTACCTTCTCCCCACTCTATCCTACTCTTCTTTCCTCCCCCTTCAATTTTTCTCCTCTACCTCTCCTCCCTAGCCTTCTGTCCCAATTCTTTCTTCAGTCACTCCGTTCTCCCAATCTTGCTTTTCTTCTTACCTGACCTTTCACCATACCCAGCATCATCCTTCTAGCCTTCTTCCCTCTTTTCTCTCCCTAGTTTCCTGTCTTTTCAGTTCTTTCCCTTTCTCTACTTCTCCGTCAACTTTTCCTCCTTTCTCTTTTCCCCCCCTTCTGCTCAATCTCTCCCTCCTTTCCGTTCCCCCTCCCCTTCAATATCCCTGCGTCTGCTGAACCTAACTTACCCTGCTCTAACTTAACCTGACATAATATAACCCACCATAACCCTCCCAACCTTCACTTAACGATACCTAGCTTAACCTGCTTTACTTTAACCTACTCAACTGCAAATCAACCCAACCTTGTCCAAGACTGCCCAACCTAACTTTACTTGCTAAAACACTGTAGCATTACATAACTACATTCTAGCTCAACCTCACATCTTATATCTTGTTTAGGATCTTATGAATCACACATTCAAAAGGAAGAATAAATTAAGCGACAAAAATAAAATGAAATTTGTAAATAATGTAAATTCTAAGTACAATGGAATAATTTAGAAATGTGAAGGAAAACTGGAGCGATGAAGCAAGAATTGACAAAATCCATTAAAACAAAGTTAAAATATGCATACGCAGACTCTGCAAAATGAAGTTGGACTTCTCAAAGGATGGTGGGATACTGTCAAATTGCAAAGGAAGTTCTAGTCACACAAGATAGTATAACAACCAAGCTTCATTTACGTTTTAATATTTGCTCATGTTTCTGTGTGATTTGATATCCAGTTTCAGGAGTTTAGGCATAGACTCAAAGTTTTCAAGACTTGGTCAAGTTCAGTTATTGAATACAGATTTGTTTAATTTCCTCGGTCAAGCGGGGCACTGATCGTATTTTTTTTTTTTTAATTGAGCTTTGCCTTCATATCGTTCCAACAGTGTTCGCTAGGATTCAAGTCAGGGTTGTTCCCATGCCACTGGAAAAATAGATAATGTTCTCTTGCAACCATTTCTTGACTTGCTTTTACATATGGCATGGGTCATTGTCGCGTATAACGTATACGGTATCATGTACCTTGTGAAATGTGAGGAAATTTTCTTCAGCGCATCTAGTATATGTACAGACCTAGACCTCGCAAATAATGTTTTGCTGCATGCAACCCAACATTATTTGTGAAGTCTGAATATTTTGATACATATACTCATTTTTTTTAGCACACCGGCCGTCTCCCACCGGGGCAGGGTGACCCGAAAAAGAAGAAACGAAAGTTTCTCTTCTTTTTACGGAAGAAGAGGTTACTAACGTCTTGCTTCCAGAATTTTAGTCGCCTCTTACGACACTCATGACTTATGGAGGCAGGATTCTTCTCCACTTCCCCATGGAGAGCATGTACATATGTTGTCTAAATATTTTTGATGAGTGATATTACTGTCATCTGATGATTTTACGCCAGTTTCTTATACATATTATCTCGTGGTTCGACACTAATGAGCCGGGAATGGCGAAACCTTTGCATATCTTTGGTTTTTCCGTGCTTAGTTTAGTTGTTTGTGGGTTCCGTGTCAGGTACAGGGGGGAGGGAGGGTAATTACATGCCTGTATTTAAACTTTACTAGTTACAGGATTGGAATGAGGTTGTGTTAGATCTCTGAGGACCAAAAAATTTTCATCTTTTTGTCTTTGTAGCTCATTAATGGGCAGAGATGATCGATTGAAAGGGGTTTAAGAGTGGTTAGTGTGGAAAAACGCTGTCGAGTCAAGGGTACCGAGTACAAGGTGGGCCTGATCCAGATAAGGGTTGTATTCGTGGTTTTTCCCAATTGCCCATTGTGAATATAGACCTCTGGGGTGTGTGGAGGCAAGGATATCACTAGCTGTGCTGAGAGGAACAAGAGACCACTTCAAGATGGACCTCTAATCACTTCTTAGCTCTAAGTATCTCAATGTATCTTATTATAATTGTGATCCCCTAACCCAGTCCTTACCTAATGCTATCCTCCAACCCAGATAGGTATAACGGGGTAGGTACGCACTGGCAAAGGAACATTAACAAACGATCCAGAAGGGAGAGAGAGGAGGTGAGAGGGATGAAGATGCCCTAAGAATTGGCAACAATGATAAGAGGCTTATCACTGAATGAGTGTAACTTGATAGTTTTTTTCTAATGTTTTGACATTAGGTATTTTTTCCCTTGAAACATATAATGTGAAATTAATTTGGGGTGAAGATATGTATCGTGAATTTGATACGAGTATAAGTTAATTAACCAGAGCGATTTTGCAGATTGAAAGGTGCTAATTTTGGGTAAATTTTTTTGAGAGGTGAGAATGTTTGGGGGACAGAAAGAGATAGCCAGGACCATGGTTTGAGTTGTTTTACCTCTCCCTTCACTTAAACCCAACGACAGATTTAATGAAATTGCACTTAATCAAAACTGATTATAAAAAAAAAATGACATGTCTTAAGTAGATTAAAGAAAATACATTTTATTAATCTAAAGTAATGATAAATGTGAAAACAGATTTATTCTATGAAGAAAACGTATAGTTTCTGTATAAAATTAACCTAAGTTATCCTTGAATAAAAAACAGTGAGACACCTACAATAGACTGGTTAGTCTCTCGTTCCTCCCTCCTCTCCGTGTCTTGAACACCGGCCAAGTTACACTCTTGAGTCTCCTTGTGCATTCGTTTATACAATTACCATTATGTTCCTCTTTTATAGCATAACAATTCGACTGGACCATAAGAAATTATTTCCTCCCGAGAGACATATAGGTGAGTACAAATAGGAAAAGTGTCTTTCTCGTGCTCAGCAGACGGAGAATTCAGCCTCCCCTACATCTTGCGCTGAATGATCCAAATGGGTTTAGCGCTTAACATGAATTAAACGATCTTATTTCCTCCTATTTATACACCCGCCTCCCCTTGCCATCCCAGTAGCAATGTCAGTGTGCAAACTGGATACACTATTATGCATACTGCTCTTCCCGCTTCCCCTCTTCCTTGCTGACAAGTTATTATATCACTTGTTCATGTCCTTAAATACCAGCAGCTACACTCGCCATCCACGGACCACTGTTATTACACAATTTGTTTCAGTATGAGCTTCATGGGGCTGATACTGTTAGTCATACCACTGAACAAATCCCACCTTAATAATACAAGAACCCGGGCACGTCGTGTTATAAGAGCTTTCCTGCTATTCTTTTCGAGACTACAGTGAAGTGTTATCCATCCAGTGGAAAAAAGTATAGACACTACTTGGCATAGCATAATTTTATCCCAGGCCTACGCCTTAAGTCTACGAGGTAGACTCCAGGTAACCTTTCTCTTGAAGACTTTTCATCAGAGGCTTCATGCACAGTACTTCCTTGTTTTTGGTAGCTATAAACGATCTTATCTCAGTTCTTCCAACAGGCGTTTGGTCGCCTTACGTAGGTCGTCATCTCTTACGTAGGCCCAGACTGTCAACTGAGAGCGAACACACTTCAATTTGCTATCAGTCGTGCTCCCACCTTGAACATTTAAGTTTTTCACCGCTTAAATTTAATTTTCCATGATCATTTTTACACCTGCGCTGTTTCGCCTCTCCCAGCGCATTATGCGGTTAAAGGCCATTTCTCTTCATCAGCTAATACTCTGGTCGCCGTTGCCCAGCGGTGAGAGTAGCCACTGTCATTGCTGAGGTCCAGGTAACAAACCCTGGTGATTAACATAACATTCATCAGCTAAACTTTTTGATGGGGGGGGGGGGGATGGGGATTGACAGACAAACACGACTTCATTTAACCCTGGTCTTGTCCAAGCTGGTTTAATAAAACACGTAAGCAAACACTAGGACATATTAGAAAACGTTTCGGTCCTCAGACCTTGATCAAGGTCCCGGGATAAAAACTTTTTCTAAATATGACTCAGTGTTTGCTCACGTGTCACTTTAAACCAATTTGTGGGTATCAATTACCAAGGTTCATACCTTGGTAATTGAGACTGAGTATTTTCCGCTGCTTTGTCGGCTGCTTTTAATTAAGGAACGAGACGCCATTCATCATGAATCATGTCTGGGAGATTTTTCTATTCTCTCCAGCAAAGAGGATGTAAAAAAACAAACATATTTTCTTTACAGAATCGACGTGATGCTCGATGTTTTTTCGTATATTATTCACTTCCACGATTTCGTTTCATTTTTTGTTTACAGAATAATCACATATGTTAGTAGGTTTAATTTATTTAATCACCTTCCTTAAATATTATAACCCCTTTAATCTTGGAGTTTGATTTCTGATAACATCTCTTTAACTTTCCATCTCTGTTTCCCTACCTCTCGCTGGTACCGCAGGTGAAAGTTTGTCCGTCACTCATTCTGTGCCCCCAGAGTTCATATACCTTCTGCTAACTCCTGCTCACTTTTCCTCCAGCAAAATTATATGCAATTCTTAACGCTTAATACGCATGTCAGTTATGTCTATCCCTTCCTTTGGTTTTGTTTTTGGTTTCCACAGCACATTACAAGCTACGAGTGTTTAAAAATTTTGCTCCCTTCGTCTCTTAGTATTCCGAGTACAACACTCAAATCCCCTAGTATTTCTAGTACAATTTTTTTTCTCGGTAATTTTTTAATAATTTCGAAATCTTCGGCAACAATAATGGTCCAAGGTAAAACACAACGAACTGCTCCCCATTAAACCACGAGTGTGTGCTTGGCCACCTTTTTTCCGACACTGCTGAATGTGGGAGAATTATCTTCTCACGACTACGAATACGACAAGGCTTTCCTCACAGAGAGACGCCAAGCGCCTCTCAGCAAGGACAGTCAGTTTATTAATGTGTTGGACTGACACCCACTGTCAGTCCAACACATTAATAAACTGCTCCCTGTAACGAAGACGACACAGAATAAACTTTCAACACCTACAACACCCAGACAAACACTCTTCCTGTCTTTCTCGCCGAAAGCTCTACAGTTGAGGTAAACTCTTATGACTTATATGTTATAAGATATTTATAAAATCTGTGATACCTATTGGAAAAGGTGAGACTCGAGTCTAATCCCTCAGTAGTTGTCACTTAGAGAATAAGTAGCTTATAGAGACGCAAGTCTGTCTAAAATATCAAAGCGGTTATGAACAGTAAACTGTAATAGAATCTTATAAGTAGCCAGAATAGGGGAAGATATTCCTCTTTAACAAGGAAAAAGCTGATATTAAATAGACAAGAACATGAGGAACAGGAAGGAATAATACGAGAGAAGGAGGGATGATAGCAGTGGAGGGGTGATAGAGGAAGGAATTATAATTGAGGAAGGGTGATCGTAGAGAAGGTGATGTGGGCAGTGCCGAAGGAATTAGCTGAAGTGAGTAATTGGATGATGGGGAGGAAGGTATTATTGGCTGAACCTGTTCCTTCATTGATACACAGATACACAGGAGATACACGATACACGAATTCGTTCTGGTAGATTCGTCCTGTATGGTCACAGACGCTCCCGCTCTTGCCAAACAGTCTCCGTACGAGCCCCGTTGGGGAGGGGAACCTCTACCATCTCCACGATGTTTCATCGTGTGAGGATTAAACCCAAGACTACTGTCATAAACGACGCCACGAAGCTAGAACTTGGGTCCTCTCTCAGCACTAGTCTGTGAGTCAAGTTCTCAAAAATTATTTCTCTGAAAGAAGCTTTCATTGTCACCTTTATTGATGATGAGGAAGCTGACAAGGTATTCACACCTCCTGCAATGAAGACCTTAGACGACCGTGGCTTTACCATCTCCACCCCACCTTACATGCTAACTAAACGGTCTGTGTTCATGAAACGCCTTGACAAGCTCATCACAACCATGTCTACCGAGGACATCAAGCCATCACTTGAAGTCCTAAACACCTGGGCCAAGATTGACTCTGTTGTGAAGATTCCCAACGCTTCCTCGATGCTCAGATCACGTTTCTTGAGGCCCACATGGCAGCCAGAGCGCTGTCTGATGGCCTGGCCATCAGACAGCAGTCGCGACGGTCTGGAGTTTTGAGACTCTGATCGCGGGTTCTATTCCCGCCCGTAGTATGGTTTGCAATTGTGTCATTACGATTTCGTGAGTCATGTTGACGGCTTTGAGGGGACTTGAACTAGTGTTCGTCACGGCCACGCTAGCTGGAGATTCGTCTGTAAAATCTTGCATATGTGGTGTAGAAATATACCTAGCTGGACGAATCTTATTGTGGCTAGCTGGTCCAGTGGCTAAAGCGACGGTCTGGAGTTTTGAGACTCTCTGATCGTGGGTTCTATTCCCGCCTGTGGTATGGCTTGTTTGCAATCGTGTCATTACGATTTCGTGAGTCCTACTACTTCTTCAGCCCTCGACAAATTGAGCCAGAACGCTTCAGCCATGTAACACTTTGTTGGACGTGCTACTCCTACAATCATTCAACTACCGACTGTCATGTGAAGAACAAGAAGATATGTTCCACCTGTGGGTCTGACGGTCACGACCTTCGTTCCTGCACCTCTGCTGCTGCTCCCACCTGCATCACCATACTCTGACAGCCAGATGTCCTGTTCGTAAGGAGATCCTTTCAAAGAAGCTAAAGGAAGACCTTAAGAAGACAACAGGAAACTCTCCAACTTATGCTGCAAGAGCCAGGCTTCAAGCTACAACCACCAAGATTCTATAAGCCACTCAGCAGCTTCCACCGCACAACGCCTCTCCTCTACCAGACGATATCTCCACGAAAATTTATTACTACATGATGTATGCACAATGCAGCACACCCGGGTTCTTTCAGTACATCTATAAATGAAATTCTTGACCTCAACAATATGCCATTATTCAACTTCCCAACTAGTGCTCCTTCAGTTGATGTTTTGAAAATAATTTTGAAAATCGTCAGCTTCGAGGCACCAGATGATTGCAAGATATAATATCTGCAGACGCCACCTGCTCTACTTTGGAATCCACCAATGAGAGATCACCTCAGCCTCAAGCCACCACCACTACCACGAACCAATCAGAGGCCTCGCTGCCCGTCGAGCCTCCACCAGCTCCCACCAATGAGAGATTACCTCCACCTTCCACCACCAACCAGTCACTGACCTCACCTGCCTCTGCGGCCAAGCCAATCTTCCTTAACACGCCTGGTGTCTCATTCTACACCACGAAACCAGACAATAATGCAATGCTTGTCCACAAACTCATCCAACGGCTCCAGGAGGGCACTGTCAGGTTCACCTGTGACGAAGAACCACCCGTTGAACTTGACGAAATACTCTACAACCTCTACAATCCGGGACCAAATCCAAACATCTCATCCGAAGTGCGCCATCTCACAAGAAGGAAGTTCAACAAGCTCTCCAGTGGTTCAGTTGCATAACTATCTTGCGACTATTCACTGCCTGCCTGCCTCTGTTGTATGATCTCCCTCGCCTCGTCAGATGCTCACCGCTGATTTCGGCCACCCTCTCACATCGCCATCGACACCTGCAGTACTTCGGTACCACTTGCGCCAAAGTGGTTGGACCACTTACCTTTCTTTCCTTCCTCTCCTCTACCCTCCCATCCTTTTCCAGTGCTAGGGTGCTTTCCGTCCAACAACTTGTCTTCCAAGATTTTCCTTCAAGCCCCAGCATTTCATGACGGGATAGGATTGAAAATAGGCTTCTCAATCTCTCTAATACACCCGATACGGTGTAGCAGCTCATTGAGGACGTAATGAAAACATTTATATTGTAGCTGCATTTACACATACTTATTTTCCACTCATTCCGCGAGTAAACATACCACTATAATGACCCAACACTTCAGTCGAAATGGTATACCTGCCATTGCGCGATATTAACCACATTTATATCACAAAATTGCAATGCGCAGTTATTCTTATACAGCTGTAGTAAATTCTGGATAGTTTTGTAAATTGCTACGGATCTTGAAGATTACAACAATATGTTGTAAAAGAAGATAATCACTTAAAGATAAGTTTGTGAAGTGTCTCCACTTGTGCTCTGAGAGCGACAGTGCGTGTTGTAAAACCTGATAAATGATACCGTCAAAGTGGTTTAAAAAGACACATGCATCTATATCTCAGTGTATATATATATATATATATATATATATATATATATATATATATATATATATATATATATATATATATATATATATATATATATATATATACAGGCATTTATATCTCAGTATATATACACTTAGCATACTTTTATTCCTACAGGGCCATATGTGGGATTAAAGTGTTCTTAATAGTGAACAGGTGACGTGTAGCCTTATTAACCCTCATGTGTCGATAGTATTTAAAGGCTAATTAATAAACCGTATTTAAATGTATTTCGAAACTTTTGAAAGCTGGTTTTAAATTTACCACATTCCGAAGAGCTCTGTCATGGATGTGATATTCACACACTGTTCCATTTCTCATCCTGAGTCTAGAATTGTCTCCACTTCAGAGATTCTCACATGTGACTGAAAAACTTTTGAGTAAATCCTAATGTGAATGTTTTCGTTTGTGCTCTACTTTGTAAATATATTAATATCTACCTCGCTACTTATGGTACTTGCCGAGAGGCAACCAGCTTGTGGGACTCACGAAGTCGCTACGACACGATTGCAAACAAACCATACTCTCTAATCGCGGGTTCTATCCACGCCCGTGGTATGGTTTTTTCAGCTCTTGTGTGCTGTATTTACCAGTTCCAATATGGATCTTATAATTGTATTTTCTTCAGTGTAGGCTTAAATTAGTTTTGAGTGACTGTTTTTTTTTTACTCTGTTAAATCTCATATCTCAAAAGTTAAAATATAGTTGCCAATAACAGCTTAGCAAAATCTAAATTGGATATGCGCCTCGCTCAGTCAGGTTAAACATTATGTCTAAGTAGTAACTGAGTGAGTGACTGCATAAGAATAGACTCTTGTTTTAGGTGAAGAGGGTCCTCGATTAGGTAAATGTGTCCAGCCCAGAAACTAGTAGAGAAACCAGTAATATTTGTGAAGTGGGCCTAGTGTCGAGGAGGAGCCTACTTGACACCTGCTGTAGTCTAGCCCTCACACTCTGCTATCCAAATCTTTTCATTCTCTTGTCATGGCATACTGTTCTCAAATCCTCGGTAAGATGAACGAAAATTTATTATCGTGAACTGTGAAATACTTATGATGATGATAATACATATATACATACACGTTATGTGAACATGAATCACAAGTGTCATTCTTTCCAGGAAAAAATACAAATGTACAAAATTTCCAAAAATGTGTATATAGATTGCATTATCCTTAAACACTAACAAAAAAAACTTGACATTAGCAAAAGCATGTATAATTGACATATTGTACGATAAGTATGTTTGGGAAGCGCGAGAAGTAGTGTCTTGCGAGTTGAGACATTTTCAGAGCATCTTCCTGGGCGCCGGATCTACTTTATGGTGTCAGCCCGGAAAGACTTACACACTATCAGCGTCCCTGGGAAGACTTATACATGAGAGTTCACTTTTCTTTCCAATTCATGTATGCAGGAAATAGTAAAGACCAACGTTACGTTGGAAAGAAGACGATATTGCGATGAACCTAGTAGGACTAATAACCCAAGCATAACTGTGACTTATTTTCATTGTGATCCTCAGATCCTTCAGGATGCGATCTACAACAGTCGACTTGCTCCGAAGTATCCATCAGTAGCTGTTTTCGGTTTCGGTATGCAAGTAGGATTGCTGTAAATAGTGCAACGCAACATTATTTCACCCATTAGATTATCTAGAAGAGGTATAAATCAACGACGGGCTTAGGAATGAAATAAAACTGGATTAGTGGAAAATGCAACAAGACCATGGTCCTAAGACATCAGTGGTAATTAGGGTGAGACTGCAGAAGCCGAAGTGACCAAAACAGGAAAAAAATGGATGCTGTCAAAGAAATGGAAAAGTTTTTAAAGTTCAACAAGTACCACAAGGTACGTGTTGAACCTGCTTGTTTGTTCTCTTCTTTACAAGGGAGAGAACAAACCCGAACATCCCAATAAACAAAATCGACACAAGAGCATTAATATTTACACAAACGTTCATTTTTTTTCAATCAGATATGAGAATCGAATCACTGGAGTGGCAGCAATTCCAGACTCGAGAAATGGAGCAGTGTGGATATAACTCACCCATGCCTTTCGACATGTAAATCATTAAGGTTGCATGTCATCTGTCAACAAGCAATCAAACCGTCTTTAATACCAAATATGGCCCTACCGAGAGTAAAGAAAACTATGGGTATGTACGTATACGTATACCACACCATGCATGAATACACTGTTGCTCTTAGGGCATAAACATTGAGAGATATACTTATCATCAGAATGGTTGGTTGGTTAATGAGAGTTTAAAACATATCGATTGCTCAAAGATCATTTAAGCTGCACGTAACCTGTTCACGTCTCGGTGTATATATGCTTGTTTCATTAAGAATACATGCACAGTGACAGTGGGTGTTTGTGTATGCTCCGCCAGCGTGAAACTCAAACCTTAAATTAGCTTATTTAGTTACAATTGCACAAAAGTAGTTACGCAGATCTAGATGATTGCAGTTATTATACATAGTAACATATGAACAATTGAATGCTCAATGATAACACTCATGGAGACAAAAAATCAGAAAATTAATTGATCTGTATATTTCAACCACTTGTTGGAGTCCTCTTCAGCCGATTCACAAATGAAAAGAGAGCTTGAATTATAGAAAGGATGTGCCTTTCAACCATGCAGTTGAGTATGGAACTTCAGGTCAACGCTTGGGAAGACAGGTGAGGTAGTGAGTGTGATGGCAAGTCTTGGAACATAGCTTGAAATTTGGGCAAGTACTTCCTCTGTGCTATATAATTCCTAATCTTGTGCTGGAGTTCTGTATTAGGTTGGGTGCTGGTTATGTACTTCTTAAGAAGTAGTTCTTGAAGCTTTGTGCTAGTTACCTATTTCAAGACTTGTCATCACACTCACTGCCTGACCTGTCTTCCCAAACGCTGACCTGACGCTTCATGGTCACCTGCACGGTTGAGAGGCGCAACCTTCCTATAAATTCATATTCTCCTTTCATATGTGTATCTGCTGAAGAGGACCCCAGCAATGGGTCAAAATATTATTTTTTTTTATTAACACATGGGCCGTTTCCCACCAAGGCAGGGTGCCCCGAAAAAGAAAAACTTTCACCATCATTCACTCCATGAAGCATGTCTACACCAAAGTTATAAATCTGCAGACACTGTACTTCCCATCTCCAGTACTCGAATCCGGTCTGCCGGTTTCCCTGAATCCCTTCATAAATGTTACCTTGCTTACACTCCAACAGCACGTCAAGTCCTGAAAACTATTTGTCTTCATTCGCTCCTGTCTAACACGCTCACGCACACTTACTGGAAGTCCAAGCCCCTCGCACACAAAACCTCCTTTACCCCCTCCCTCCAACCTTTCCTAGGCCGTCCCCTACCCTCGAGACTTGTATACTCTTGAAGTAATTCTATTTCGTTCTACCCTCTCTACATGTCCAAACCACCTCAACAACCTCTCCTCAGCCCTCTGGATAATAGTTTTGGTAATTCCACACCTCCTCCTAATCTCCAAACTACGGATTCTCTGCATTATATTCACATTACACATTGCCCTCAGACATGACACCTCCACTGCCTCCAGCCTTCTCCTTGTTGCAACATTCACCACCCATGCCTCACACCCATACAAGAGCGTTGGTACAAGTATACTCTCATACATTCCCCTCTTTGCTTTCATGGATAAAGTTCTTTGTCTCAACAGATTCCTCAGTGCACCACTCACCTTTTTCCCCTCGTCAATTCTATGATTCACCTCATCCTTCTTAGACCCATCTGTTGACGCGTCCATTCCCAAATATCTGAATACATTCACCTCCTCCATACTCTCTCCCTCCAATCTGATATCCAATCTTCTGTTACCTAATTTTTTTCTTATCCTCATGACCTTGCTGTTTCCTATATTCACTTTTAACTTCTTTTTTTTACATACCCTACCAAACTCTACAACCAACCTCTGCAACTAATTAATTTTCTGTCTCCATGTGGGTTATTATTGAGCATAGTTGCATATGAGTAAATTACCTAGAATAACTCAATGAAAGTCAGAAGTGACTCTTTCATTGGCGTCCTTATTTGTGGAGAGAAGTTTGACATTTGAGACTTGGAGAGGCTTGCCACTAGGCCAGTATCCTGTCTTTATTATTCTTGGAAACACACTTTTCTATCCACTACCAGAAGTACTCAGTATTAAGACACATGTGCAACAGTTGGGTATCTTTATTGTTAAAACGTTTCGCCACACAGTAAGCTTTTTCAGCCAAATACAGAGGCAGCAGGTGTAGTAGAAAAATGAAGATGATATAATCAGTCCATAAATCTTGGAGAAATAATATTTGAGGTGGTCAGTCCCTCAGCCTGGAGAAGAGTTTTAGCTCCATGATCTGAGGGACTGAACGTCAGATACTATTTCTCGAAGGTTGATGGCCTGATTACATCATCTTCATTTCTCTACTACACTTACTACCTCTATATTTGACTGAAGAAGCCTACTGTGTAGGCCAAACGTTTGAACAATGAAGGTACCCAACTGTTGCACATGTGTCTTAATCATGAACTTATCTGTATTTTACACCATTTTCACCATAACTGCCAGAAATACTGAGCATTATTTTAAACATGGCCTGATCACTAAAGCTCTCGCTTCACACGGCGAGGGTCTGCGTTCGATTCCCAGCGGGGGTTACCTGGAGGTTATTCCGGGGATCAACGCCCCCGCGGCCCGGTCCATGACCAGGCCTCCCGATGGATCAGGGCCTGATCAACTAGGCTGTTACTGCTGGCCGCACACAGTCCAACGTACGAGCCACAGCCCGGCTGATCCGGCACTGACTTTAGGTATCTGTCCAGCTCTCTCTTGAAGGCAGCCAGGGGCTTATTGGCAATTCCCCTAATGCTTGATGGGAGGCTGTTGAACAGTTTTGGGCCCCGGACACTTATGGTGTTTTCCCTTAGTGTACCAATGGCGCCCCTACTTTTTATTGGGGGCATTTTGCATCGCCTGCCCAGTCTTTTACTTTCGTAGGGAGTGATTTCTGTGTGCAGATTTGGGACCATTCCTTCCAAGATTTTCCAAGTGTAGATTATGATATATCTCTCCCTCTGCGTTCCAACGAGTACAAGTCAAGTGCTTCCAAGCGTTCCCAGTAGTTAAGGTGCTTGACAGAACTTATACGTGCAGTAAAGGATCTCTGTACACTCTCTAGATCTGCGATTTCACCTGCTTTGAATGGAGATGTTAATGTACAGCAGTATTCCAGCCTAGAGAGAACAAGTGATTTGAAAAGGATCATCATTGGCTTGTTATCTCTCGTTTTGAAAGTTCTCATTATCCATCCTATCATTTTCTTTGCACGTGCAATCGTGGCACTGTTGTGATCCTTGAAAGTGAGATCCTCAGATATTACTACTCCCAGGTCCCTTACATTATTTTTCCGCTCTATTGTATGGCCGGAGTCAGTAGTATACTCTGTTCTAGTTATTATCTCCTCCAGTTTTCCATAACGGAGTAGTTGGAATTTGTCCTCATTGAACATCATATTGTTTACCGTTGCCCACTGGAAAACTTTGTTTATATCTTCTTGGAGGTTAACCGCGTCCTCAGCAGATGACAGCCTCATGCAGATCCTAGTATCATCCGCAAAGGCTGATACGGTGCTGTGGTGTATATCTCTGTCTATGTCTGATATGAGGATAAGGAATAAGATGGGGGCGAGTACTGTGCCTTGTGGAACAGAGCTCTTCACTATGGCAGCCTCCGATTTAACTCTGTTGACCACTACTCTTTGTGTTCGATTTGTTAGGAAGTTGAAGATCCATCTCCCCACTTTACCAGTTATTCCTTTAGCACGTATTTTATGGGCTATTACGCCATGATCGCATTTGTCAAATGCTTTTGCAAAGTCTGTGTATATTACATCTGCATTCTGATTTTCTTCCAGTGCATCCAAGGCCATGTCATAGTGATCCAGTAGTTGTGAGAGGCAGGAGCGACCTGCCCTGAACCCATGTTGCCCTGGATTGTGCAGATTTTGGGAATCCAGGTGATTTGCAATCCTGCTTCTTAGCACTCTTTCAAAGATTTTTATGATGTGGGACGTCAGAGCTATTGGTTCTTAGCTAATGCTTTGCTGCCACCTTTATGGAGTGGGGCTATATCCGTTGTTTTAAGTGACTGGAATTTCACCCATGTCCAAGCTCCTCCTCCATAGTGTACTTAGGGCACGCGAGAGGGGTTTCTTGTAGTTCTTAATGAATACAGAGTTCCACGAGTCTGGGCCCGGGGCTGAGTGCATAGGCATGTTGTCAATGGCTTTTTCGAAATCTATCGGAGTTAGGTTAATGTCGGAAATCTGGCATACATTTATGGAGTTTTGAGGCTCATTCATGAAGAAATCATTTGGGTCGTCGATCCTCAGACCGATTAGTGGTTCACTAAACACAGAGTCGTACTGGGATTTCAATATTTCACTCATTTCCTTGTTGTCATCTGTGTAAGTCCCATCCTGTCTGAGTAAGGGCCCGATACTAGATGTGGTATTTGCCTTGTTTTTGGCATATGAAAAGAAATATTTTGAATTTTTCAATTTCACTAATAGCTTTAAGCTCCTCCTGCCTCTCCTGGTTCCTGTAAGAGTCATTTAACTTAAGTTCGATAGTTTCCACTTCCCTGGTCAGCGCCTCCTTTCGTGTATCTGATATTCTAGCACTCCTGAGGAGCTCAGTGACTCTTCGTCGTCTTCTGTAGAGGGAGCGTCTTTCTCTCTCCAGTTTACTCCTGCTCTTCTTCTTTCTTAGGGGAATATGCCTAGAACATGCTTCGGCTGCCAGGAAGTTGATCCTTTCAAGGCACTGGTTTGGATCCATGTCATTTAAGATATCTTCCCAACATGTTTCGTTTAGGATATGGTTTACCTGGTCACAGTTGATGTTCTTGTTGTTGAAGTTGTATTTTGTGAAGACACCTTCACAGGTACATGCATTCCGCTGATCAGGACCCCTATGCATGTACGTCTGGACTTCGATTAGGTTGTGATCGGAATTAGTTGTTTTTGATATTCTTATGTCTCTTATCAGGTCCTCATTATTTGTGAAGATAAGGTCAAGTGTGTTTTCTAGTCTTGTTGGCTCCACCATCTGCTGGCTTAAGGTGTGTTTTTCGCAGAGACTTAGTAGCTCATGTGTGTGACCTTTCATCTGCGCTACCTCCGGGGATTGTTTCAGCTATAACATTATTTGCTACATTCTTCCATTTTGTATGCCTTAGGTTGAAATCAAGCAGTAAGATGTTTGGGGATGGAACTGGAAGGTTTTCCAAAGAGTAATCAATTTTCAGTAGCTGTTCCTTGAACTGTTGTGAGGTTGCATCTGGTGGCTTGTAAACAACCACAATGACTAGGTTTTGGTTCTCGATCTTTATTGATAGAGCTTCAACTACCTCATTTGTGGTGTTCAGCAACTTCGTGCAAATAAGGGACTTTTTGACATGCAGGCCAACCCCCACTTGTTGCCTGTTTTTCTGTCGCATCTAAAAAGGTTGTAACCACTTATCCATATTTCACTGTCAAAATGATCTTTTGTGCGAGTCTCTGTGAAGGCTGCAAACATTGCATTAGACTCCTCTAGAAGTCCACTGATAAAAGGTATTTTGTTGTTGGTGGATGGCTTAAGGCCCTGTATATTAGCAAATATGAACGAGGTTGTATTTTGTGTTTGTTGGGGGAATTTTGTTATTGGCATCAGTAGTTGTAATTCTGGAGGGCCATGGGTGGCCACTGGCTGCGCCTCCAGTCCAACAAGGCTCCGAGGTGGTGGACTATTTTTATTTCCTTCCATTTTCTTTTTCCGTTTCCTGCCACTAAAAAATCACCTGGAGTTGGGTTGTCGTAGCTACTATTGTTTGTCCTGTGGGGTCTGTGCCTCCTGGTCCCTTTTAGATGGTATGCAGGGCAGTCGATGTTGTAACACTGCTTCTGGAGGACCGAGGAGTGGCACATTTTTGGGTGAAAGAAAGTACAGGAAGAAGAACGACACACTCCTTTAGACAGGAGGTCGCTACATTTTTTGGGATGCTCAAAGTTGCATGTCCCATTTTTTCCCTGTTATTCCATGCTTACATATGCCCCAAGCATAATATTTGCACAAATTCACCTTTGGTTGAGAATTGTTGGGAGGTGTGTTGTCAATTTCTGCAGGTTCTGGGACTGCACTATAATCCTCAGTATCCAAGCCGGGCCACCCCGTCCTGGATTCCATCTACTTTCCCCAGTAGAGGAAGAAGGAGGAGACTCCTCTCCAACATCTGTACTGTGGGCCACGGTCTTGTGCAATGATGGTTGTATATTTATGGTTCTAGATGGTTGTATATTTACTGTTTTTGTGGTGGTTTTGGTAGTGTCCCTAGGAGAGTCTGGGCTGGCAGTAAGGCTGGGGGCTGGGTCTGGGTCAGCACTGGGGCTGGGGGCTGAGCCTGGGCCAGCGGCTGGGCCTGGGCCAGTGGCTGAGCCTGGGCCAGCACCAGCACTGTGGGTATTAGTGCTATGACTGGGGGATGGGTCTGGCTTAGCACCATGTGGGTGACTAGATAGTTTCGAGTCATCTGTTGTGGTATGGACATTCTGCATTTTTTGATACACAATCTCTTGCTCCCATTTTTTATATATTTTTGGTAGACTATCCAAGAGGTCATCCTTGTTTTCTTGATTATTTTTATCATTTATTAGTCTCCTTAGTACCTTTCTGATACCTGCCCAAAGTTCTACATCTTTATTGCACAACCACAAGCACCTTGCTAGTTCGAGGTCATTTTTTGAGGCTGTATTTAGTCTAGTACAAGAGATATGGTGTTTGGAAGAGCATAGATTGCATGTGATTCTGGATTTCCTTCCAAGGATTTTTTTTACATGTCCCACAGATATGCTGTGCTGACATCCTGTCTGTATCCTACTACACTCTGTATGCCACGGAAGAAAACTGATTTCCACTTTACCTTTCTCTTGCTGGTGCCAGTAATATGCAAGATGTATTTATAGGAACCAAGTTTGCAGTATGTGGGTGGTGGTGTAGGGTGGGTGGTGGTGTAGGGTGGGTGTGAGCCGGGCAGGACTTACCCACACTGCCACACTTCACTATTATTTTTATTACTATTATTATTATTATTATTATTATTATTATTATTATTATTATTATTATTATTTAAATTCCTTTTATGTAATGCTGTACACTGTTTATCCCAAGGATACACACTGTATTCTTTCAAAATACACTTTTCACTGCGCTATACTGGGATCATTGTTTTATTATTTACACAGCAGCTAGGACTACGCTGACTTTCCCCTACACTTCTAAGGAAAAGATTATTTCCTGTTTAGTAGAGGTAACGGTTGTATGCTCAATTTATGTATGCTGTGATTCCCTGCACCTCAATGCTACCACCACTCGTTTCATCTCTTATGACTATAGTAGTTACTTATCCGTTATTAACACTTCACTGGACCTCTGGCAATAGTTCGCTAGTGCCAGTCGCTTGTAAGATATTCCCCTATCTACACTATATATTGTACGCTATACTGGGGGATAATTAAGATTACTCTTATCTACAATTTAGTTCAGTGTCACTGCACATGTATATCCTTGTCACTCACTATATTACTTAGAGATAGATCAATATTTGTTTATTTCCACTGTGTCGGCATCTTTATTTTACTACAAGTACATGTACAGGGTATACAGTCCTAGCTGATAACAATGACATACTACTATATAGAAAGTCCCTTGTTATGCTCCGCATTTCGGGCAAATTAGGATGCGACCCACACCAGTCAACTAACACCCAGGTACCCATTTTACTGATGGGGAACATAGACAACAGGTAGAAAGAAACACGTCCAATGTTTCTACTCTGGCTGGGAATCGAACCCAGGCCCTCACCGTGTGAAGCGAGAGCGTTAACCACCAGGCCACCAGAGCCGGCAATAATTCACTAGTGCTGGTCAGGTCTGTTTCCGACGGTAACCGTTCCTCCACCGGCACTCTCCATGTGACACTATAATCCATATTTTCCTATTTAGTGTTCACTGATATTCCTTTTTTGTTTGTTCAAAGGAGTATATGCACTTTATGGTTGCACACGCTTATTTCCCGCATTCTGTTCCCTCTGCTACTATCAAGACACGCAGTTTTTGACGGAGCACAACGCGCGCGACTGTCCCCTCTGCTTAAAGCTATGTATGTAGAAACATTGGGCGTGTTTCTTTGCACTGGTTGTCTGTTAACCCATCAGTAAAATGGGTACCTGGGTGTTAGTCGACTGGTATGGGTCGCATCCTGGGACAAGGACCTAATTTGCTCGAAACGCTCAGCATAACAAGGGGCTTTCTATAAAGTAGTATGTCATTGATGTCAGCTAGGACTGTATGCCTTGTACATGTACTTGTAGTAAATAAAGATATTATTATTATTATTATTATTATTATTATTATTATTATTATTATTATTCAAATCGGGAATACATCGAGATTTTTGTTCCCCCTAATAATGTAAGCATCCGTTTTCTCTGAGCCAGAGCTTCTGCTGTCTCCTGAAGCTATCGTTAGGCTCGCAAATCTGCTGAGGTTTTCAATGTCTGCTATATAAAGCATTTGTTGTCGTTTGTTATCCATGACAACAACAAATGGTTATATTTATAACCTTAATTTTAAGAAAGGTGGACATGTAAGCCAGCGGAAGGCCTCGGTCAGATAACCAAATGCTCCAGCTGCCAGTCATCTTATAACTAAGACCCGTGTCAGGAAACGCTTGTCCTGTTTCCTAACAAACGTTTACCTAACCTAAGCTTTTTTATCCAGCTCAAGTTCTCTAACTGACATAAGATTTGTTTTCCAACACATAAAGCTGTTAGTAACACCCGTAACTCGAGAGTTACCTGTAACCCTCAACTCCAGCGTTACCTGTAACCCTCAACTCCAGCGTTACCTGTAACCCTCAAACTCCAGCGTTACCTGTAGCCCTCATTTCCAGCGTTACCTGTAACCCTCAATTCCAGCGTTACCTGTAACGCTCCACTGCAACCATACCTGTAACCCTCAACTCCAGCGTTACGTGTAACCCTCAACTCCAGCGTTACGTGTAACCCTCAACTCCAGCGTTACCTGTAACCCTCAACTCCAGCGTTACCTGTAACCCTCAACTCCAGCGTTACCTGTAACCCTCAACTCCAGCGTTACCTGTAACCCTCAACTCCAGCGTTACCTGTAACCCTCAACTCCAGCGTTACCTGTAGCCCTCAACTCCAGCGTTACTGTAACTGTAGTAACCCTCAACTCCAGCGTTACCTGTAACCCTCAACTCCAGCCCTGTAACCCTCAACTCCAGCGTTACCTCAACTCCAGTAGTAGCCCTCAACTCCAGCGTTACCTGTAACCCTCAACTCCAGCGTTACCTGTAGCCCTCACTCCAGCGTTACCTGTAACCCTCAACTCCAGCGTTACCTGTAACCCTCAACTCCAGCGTTACCTGTAACCCTCAACTCCAGCGTTACCTGTAGCCCTCAACTCCAGCGTTACCTGTAGCCCTCAACTCCAGCGTTACCTGTAGTCCTCAACTCCAGCGTTACCTGTAGCCCTCAACTCCAGCGTTACATGTAACCCTCAACTCCAGCGTTACCTGTAACCCTCAACTCCAGCGTTACCTGTAACCCTCAACTCCAGCGTTACCTGTAACCCTCAACTCCAGCGTTACCTGTAGCCCTCAACTCCAGCGTTACCTGTAGCCCTCAACTCCAGCGTTACCTGTAGCCCTCAACTCCAGCGTTACCTGTAGCCCTCAACTCCAGCGTTACCTGTAGCCCTCAACTCCAGCGTTACATGTAACCCTCAACTCCAGCGTTACCTGTAACCCTCAACTCCAGCGTTACCTGTAACCCTCAACTCCAGCGTTACCTGTAACCCTCAACTCCAGCGTTACCTGTAACCCTCAACTCCAGCGTTACCTGTAACCCTCAACTCCAGCGTTACCTGTAGCCCTCAACTCCAGCGTTACCTGTAACCCTCAACTCCAGCGTTACCTGTTACCCTCAACTCCAGCGTTACCTGTAACCCTCAACTCCAGCGTTACCTGTAGCCCTCAACTCCAGCGTTACCTGTAACCCTCAACTCCAGCGTTACCTGAACCTTCAACTCAAGCGTTACCTGTAACCCTCAATTCCAGCGTTACCTGTAACCCTCAACTCCAGCGTTACCTGTAACCCTCAACTCCAGCGTTACCTGTAACCCTCAACTCCAGCGTTACCTGTAACCCTCAACTCCAGCGTTACCTGTTACCGTCAACTCCAGCGTTACCTGTTACCGTCAACTCCAGCGTTACCTGTAACCCTCAACTCCAGCGTTACCTGTAGCCCTCAACTCCAGCGTTACCTGTAACCCTCAACTCCAGCGTTACCTGTAGCCCTCAACTCCAGCGTTACCTGTAGCCCTCAACTCCAGCGTTACCTGTAACCCTCAACTCCAGCGTTACCTGTAGCCCTCAACTCCAGCGTTACCTGTAACCCTCAACTCCAGCGTTACCTGTAGCCCTCAACTCCAGCGTTACCTGTAGCCCTCAACTCCAGCGTTACCTGTAACCCTCAACTCCAGCGTTACCTGTAACCCTCAACTCCAGCGTTACCTGTAACCCTCAACTCCAGCGTTACCTGTAACCCTCAACTCCAGCGTTACCTGTAACCCTCAACTCCAGCGTTACCTGTAACCCTCAACTCCAGCGTTACCTGTAGCCCTCAACTCCAGCGTTACCTGTAACCCTCAACTCCAGCGTTACCTGTAACCCTCAACTCCAGCGTTACCTGTAACCCTCAACTCCAGCGTTACCTGTAACCCTCAACTCCAGCGTTACCTGTAACCCTCAACTCCAGCGTTACCTGTAACCGTCAACTCCAGCGTTACCTGTAGCCCTCAACTCCAGCGTTACCTGTAACCCTCAACTCCAGCGTTACCTGTAACCCTCAACTCCAGCGTTACCTGTAACCCTCAACTCCAGCGTTACCTGTAACCCTCAACTCCAGCGTTACCTGTTACCGTCAACTCCAGCGTTACCTGTAACCCTCAACTCCAGCGTTACCTGTAACCCTCAACTCCAGCGTTACCTGTAGCCCTCAACTCCAGCGTTACCTGTAGCCCTCAACTCCAGCGTTACCTGTAGCCCTCAACTCCAGCGTTACCTGTAACCCTCAACTCCAGCGTTACCTGTAGCCCTCAACTCCAGCGTTACCTGTAGCCCTCAACTCCAGCGTTACCTGTAACCCTCAACTCCAGCGTTACCTGTAACCCTCAACTCCAGCGTTACCTGTAACCCTCAACTCCAGCGTTACCTGTAACCCTCAACTCCAGCGTTACCTGTAACCCTCAACTCCAGCGTTACCTGTAACCCTCAACTCCAGCGTTACCTGCAACCCTCAATTCTAGCGTTACCTGTAACCCTCAATTCCAGCCATACCTGTAACCCTCAACTCCAGCGTTACCTGTTACCCTCAACTACAGCGTTACCTGTAACCCTCAACTGAAGTGTTACATGTAACCCTCAACTCCAGCGTCACCTGTAACCCTCAATTCCAACGTTACCTGTAACCCTCAACTCCAGGGTTACCTATAACCCTCAACTCCAGCGTTACCTGTAACGTAACCCTCAACTCCAGCGTTACCTGTAACGTAACCCTCAACTCCAGCGTTACCTGTAGCCCTCAACTCCAGCGTTACCTGTAACCCTCAACTCCAGCGTTACCTGTAACCCTCAACTCCAGCGTTACCTGTAACCCTCAACTCCAGCGTTACCTGTAGCCCTCAACTCCAGCGTTACCTGTAGCCCTCAACTCCAGCGTTACCTGTAGCCCTCAACTCCAGCGTTACCTGTAACCCTCAACTCCAGCGTTACCTGTAGCCCTCAACTCCAGCGTTACCTGTAACCCTCAACTCCAGCGTTACCTGTAACCCTCAACTCCAGCGTTACCTGTAACCCTCAACTCCAGCGTTACCTGTAACCCTCAACTCCAGCGTTACCTGTAGCCCTCAACTCCAGCGTTACCTGTAGCCCTCAACTCCAGCGTTACCTGTAGCCCTCAACTCCAGCGTTACATGTAACCCTCAACTCCAGCGTTACCTGTAGCCCTCAACTCCAGCGTTACCTGTAGCCCTCAACTCCAGCGTTACCTGTAACCCTCAACTCCAGCGTTACCTGTAACCCTCAACTCCAGCGTTACCTGTAACCCTCAACTCCAGCGTTACCTGTAACCCTCAACTCCAGCGTTACCTGTAACCCTCAACTCCAGCGTTACCTGTAACCCTCAACTCCAGCGTTACCTGTAGCCCTCAACTCCAGCGTTACCTGTAACTCTCAACTCCAGCGTTACCTGTAACCCTCAACTCCAGCGTTACCTGTAGCCCTCAACTCCAGCGTTACCTGTAGCCCTCAACTCTAGCGTTACCTGTAACCCTCAACTCCAGCGTTACCTGTAACCCTCAACTCCAGCGTTACCTGTAGCCCTCAACTCCAGCGTTACATGTAACCCTCAACTCCAGCGTTACCTGTAACCCTCAACTCCAGCGTTACCTGTAGCCCTCAACTCCAGCGTTACCTGTAACCCTCAACTGCAGCGTTACCTGTAACCCTCAACTCCAGCGTTACCTGTAACCCTCAACTCCAGTGTTACCTGTAACCCTCAACTCCAGCGTTACCTGTAACCCTCAACTCCAGCGTTACCTGAAACCCTCAATTCTAGCGTTATATGTAACCCTCAACTCCAGCCATACCTGTAACCATCAACTCCAGCGTTACCTGTTACCCTCAACTACAGCGTTACCTGTAACCCTCAACTGAAGCGTTACATGTAACCCTCAACTCCAGCGTCACCTGTAACCCTCAATTCCAGCGTTACCTGTAACCCTCAACTCCAGCGTTACCTATAACCCTCAACTCCAGCGTTACCTGTAACGTAACCCTCAACTCCAGCGTTACCTGTAACGTAACCCTCAACTCCAGCGTTACCTGTAGCCCTCAACTCCAGCGTTACCTGTAACGTAACCCTCAACTCCAGCGTTACCTGTAACGTAACCCTCAACTCCAGCGTTACCTGTAACGTAACCCTCAACTCCAGCGTTACCTGTAACGTAACCCTCAACTCCAGCGTTACCTGTAACGTAACCCTCAACTCCAGCGTTACCTGTAGCCCTCAACTCCAGCTTTACCTGTAACCCTCAACTCCAGCGTTACATGTAACCCTCAACTCCAGCGTTACCTGTAACCCTTAACTCCAGCGTTACCTGTAACCCTGAACTCCAGCGTTACCTGTAACCCTCAACTCCAGCGTTACCTGTAACCCTCAACTCAGCTTTACATGTAACCCTCAACTCCAGCGTTACATGTAACAACCAACTCAAGCTTCACTTATCACCCTCGCCTAAAGCTTGGGAAAGCATCAGTCCCCAGCTTATTCTCACACTGTGCTCTCCAGGTTCACTTATCACCCTCACACTGTGCTCTCGAGGTTCACTCATCACCCTCACACTATGCTCTCCAGGTTCACTTATCACGCTCACACTGTGCTCTCGAGGTTCACTTATCACCCTCCCACTGTGCTCTCCAGGTTCACTTATCACCCTCACACTGTGCTCTCCAGGTTCACTCATCACCCTCACACTGTGCTCTCGACGTTCACTTATCACCTTCACAATGTGCTCTCCAGGTTCACTTATCACCCTCACACAGTGCTCTCCAGGTTCACTTATCACCCTCACACTGTGCTCTCCAGGTTCACTTATCACCCTCACACTGTGCTCTCCAGGTTCACTCATCACCCTCACACTGTGCTCTCGAGGTTCACTCATCACCCTCACACTGTGCTCTCCAGATTCACTTATCACCCTCACAATGTGCTCTCCAGGTTTACTTATCACCCTCACAATGTGCTCTCCAGGTTCAATTATCATCCTCACACAGTGCTCTCCAGGTTCACTTATCACCCTCACAATGTGCTCTCCAGGTTCACTTATCACCCTCACACAGTGCTCTCCAGGTTCACTTATCACCCTCACACTGTGCTCTCCAGGTTCACTTATCACCCTCACACTGTGCTCTCCAGGTTCACTTATCACCCTCACACTGTGCTCTCCAGGTTCACTTATCACCCTCACACTGTGCTCTCCAGGTTCACTTATCACCCTCACACTGTGCTCTCCAGGTTCACTTATCACCCTCACACTGTGCTCTCCAGGTTCACTTATCACCCTCCCACTGTGCTCTCCAGGTTCACTTATCACCCTCACACAGTGCTCTCCAGGTTCACTTATCACCCTCCCACTGTTCTCTCCAGGTTCACTTATCACCCTCACACTGTGCTCTCCAGGTTCACTTATCACCCTCACACTGTGCTCTCCAGGTTCACTTATCACCCTCACACAGTGCTCTCCAGGTTCACTTATCACCCTCACACAGTGCTCTCCAGGTTCACTTATCACCCTCACACAGTGCTCTCCAGGTTCACTTATCACCCTCACAATGTGCTCTCCAGGTTCACTTATCACCCTCACACTGTGCTCTCCAGGTTCACTTATCACCCTCACAATGTGCTCTCCAGGTTCACTTATCACCCTCACACAGTGCTCTCCAGGTTCACTTATCACCCTCACACTGTGCTCTCCAGGTTCACTTATCACCCTCACACTGTGCTCTCCAGGTTCACTTATCACCCTCACACAGTGCTCTCCAGGTTCACTTATCACCCTCACACTGTGCTCTCCAGGTTCACTTATCACCCTCACACAGTGCTCTCCAGGTTCACTTATCACCCTCACACAGTGCTCTCCAGGTTCACTTATCACCCTCACACTGTGCTCTCCAGTGTTCACTTATCACCCTCACACTGTGCTCTCCAGGTTCACTTATCACCCTCACACAGTGCTCTCCAGGTTCACTTATCACCCTCACACAGTGCTCTCCAGGTTCACTTATCACCCTCACACTGTGCTCTCCAGGTTCACTTATCACCCTCACACTGTGCTCTCCAGGTTCACTTATCACCCTCACACTGTGCTCTCCAGGTTCACTTATCACCCTCACACAGTGCTCTCCAGGTTCACTTATCACCTCACACAGTGCTCTCCAGGTTCACTTATCACCCTCACACTGTGCTCTCCAGGTTCACTTATCACCCTCACACAGTGCTCTCCAGGTTCACTTATCACCCTCACACTGTGCTCTCCAGGTTCACTTATCACCCTCACACTGTGCTCTCCAGGTTCACTTATCACCCTCACACAGTGCTCTCCAGGTTCACTTATCACCCTCACACAGTGCTCTCCAGGTTCACTTATCACCCTCACACAGTGCTCTCCAGGTTCACTTATCACCCTCACACTGTGCTCTCCAGGTTCACTTATCACCCTCACACAGTGCTCTCCAGGTTCACTTATCACCCTCACACTGTGCTCTCCAGGTTCACTTATCACCCTCACACTGTGCTCTCCAGGTTCACTTATCACCCTCACACAGTGCTCTCCAGGTTCACTTATCACCCTCACACTGTGCTCTCCAGGTTCACTTATCACCCTCACACTGTGCTCTCCAGGTTCACTTATCACCCTCACACTGTGCTCTCCAGGTTCACTTATCACCCTCACACTGTGCTCTCCAGGCTCACTTATCACCCTCACACAGTGCTCTCCAGGTTCACTTATCACCCTCACACAGTGCTCTCCAGGTTTACTTATCACCCTCACACAGTGCTCTCCAGGTTCACTTACCACCCTCACACAGTGCTCTCCAGGTACACTTACCACCCTCACACAGTGCTCTCCAGGTTCACTTATCACCCTCACACAGTGCTCTCCAGGTTCACTTATCACTCTCACAATGTGCTCTCCAGGTTCACTTATCACCCTCACACAGTGCTCTCCAGGTTCACTTATCACCCTCACACAGTGCTCTCCAGGTTCACTTATCACCCTCACACTGTGCTCTCCAGGTTCACTTATCACCCTCACACTGTGCTCTCCAGGTTCACTTATCACCCTCACACAGTGCTCTCCAGGTTCACTTATCACCCTCACACAGTGCTCTCCAGGTTCACTTATCACCCTCACACTGTGCTCTCCAGGTTCACTTATCACCCTCACACTGTGCTCTCCAGGTTCACTTATCACCCTCACACTGTGCTCTCCAGGTTCACTTATCACCCTCACACAGTGCTCTCCAGGTTCACTTATCACCCTCACACAGTGCTCTCCAGGTTCACTTATCACCCTCACACAGTGCTCTCCAGGTTCACTTATCACCCTCACACAGTGCTCTCCAGGTTCACTTATCACCCTCACACAGTGCTCTCCAGGTTCACTTATCACCCTCACACTGTGCTCTCCAGGTTCACTTATCACCCTCACACAGTGCTCTCCAGGTTCACTTATCACCCTCACACTGTGCTCTCCAGGTTCACTTATCACCCTCACACAGTGCTCTCCAGGTTCACTTATCACCCTCACACTGTGCTCTCCAGGTTCACTTATGACCCTCACACAGTGCTCTCCAGGTTCACTTATCACCCTCACACTGTTCTCTCCAGGTTCACTTACCACCTTCACAATGTGCTCTCCAGGTTCACTTATCACCCTCACACAGTGCTCTCCAGGTTCACTTATCACCCTCACACAGTGCTCTCCAGGTTCACTTATCACCTTCACAATGTGCTCTCCAGGTTCACTTATCACCCTCACACAGTGCTCTCCAGGTTCACTTATCACCCTCACACAGTGCTCTCCAGGTTCACTTATCACCCTCACACTGTGCTCTCCAGGTTCACTTATCACCCTCACACAGTGCTCTCCAGGTTCACTTATCACACTCACACTGTGCTCTCCAGGTTCACTTATCACCTTCACATCATGTGCTCTCCAGGTTCACTTATCACCCTCACACAGTGCTCTCCAGGTTCACTTATCACCCTCACACAGTGCTCTCCAGGTTCACTTATCACCCTCACACTGTGCTTTCCAGGTTCACTTATCACCCTCACACTGTGCTCTCCAGGTTCACTTATCACTCTCACACTGTGCTCTCCAGGTTCACTCATCACCCTCACACTGTGCTCTCGAGGTTCACTCATCACCCTCACACTGTGCTCTCCAGGTTCACTCATCACTCTCACACTGTGCTCTCCAGGTTCACTTATCACCCTCACACTGTGCTCTCCAGGTTCACTTATCACCCTCACACTGTGCTCTCCAGGTTCACTCATCACCCTCACACTGTGCTCTCGAGGTTCACTCATCACCCTCACACTGTGCTCTCCAGATTCACTTATCACCATCACACTGTGCTCTCTAGGTTCACTTATCACCCTCACACTGTGCTCTCCAGGTTCACTTATCACCCTCACACTGTGCTCTCCAGGTTCACTTATCACCCTCACACTGTGCTCTCCAGGTTCACTTATCACCCTCACACAGTGCTCTCCAGGTTCACTTATCACCCTCACACTGTGCTCTCCAGGTTCACTCATCACCCTCACACTGTGCTCTCCAGGTTCACTTATCACCCTCACACAGTGCTCTCCAGGTTTACTTATCATCCTCACGCAGTGCTCTCCAGGTTTACTTATCAATCTCACAATGTGCTCTCCAGGTTCACTTATCACCTTCACAATGTGCTCTCCAGGTTCACTTATCACCCTCACAAAGTGCTCTCCAGGTTCACTTATCACCCTCACAATGTGCTCTCCAGGTTCACTTATCACCCTCACAATGTGCTCTCCAGGTTCACTTATCACCCTCACACTGTGCTTTCCAGGTTCACTTATCACCCTCACACAGTGCTCTCCAGGTTCACTTATCACTCTCACACTGTGCTCTCCAGGTTCACTCATCACCCTCACACTGTGCTCTCGAGGTTCACTCATCACCCTCACACTGTGCTCTCCAGTTCACTTATCACCCTCCCACTGTGCTCTCCAGTTCACTTATCACCCTCACACTGTGCTCTCCAGGTTCACTTATCACCTTCACAATGTGCTCTCCAGGTTCACTTATCACCCTCACACAGTGCTCTCCAGGTTCACTTATCACCTTCACAATGTGCTCTCCAGGTTCACTTATCACCCTCACACAGTGCTCTCCAGGTTCACTTATCACCCTCACACAGTGCTCTCCAGGTTCACTTATCACCCTCACACTGTGCTCTCCAGGTTCACTTATCACCCTCACACAGTGCTCTCCAGGTTCACTTATCACCCTCACACAGTGCTCTCCAGGTTCACTTATCACCCTCACACTGTGCTCTCCAGGTTCACTTATCACCCTCACACTGTGCTCTCCAGGTTCACTTATCACCCTCACACAGTGCTCTCCAGGTTCACTTATCACCCTCACACAGTGCTCTCCAGGTTCACTTATCACCCTCACACAGTGCTCTCCAGGTTCACTTATCACCCTCACACAGTGCTCTCCAGGTTCACTTATCACCCTCACACAGTGCTCTCCAGGTTCACTTATCACCCTCACACAGTGCTCTCCAGGTTCACTTATCACTTATCTCACACAGTGCTCTCCAGGTTCACTTATCACCCTCACACAGTGCTCTCCAGGTTCACTTATCACCCTCACACAGTGCTCTCCAGGTTCACTTATCACCCTCACACAGTGCTCTCCAGGTTCACTTATCACCCTCACACAGTGCTCTCCAGGTTCACTTATCACCCTCACACAGTGCTCTCCACGTTCACTTATCACCCTCACACAGTGCTCTCCAGGTTCACTTATCACCCTCACACAGTGCTCTCCAGGTTCACTTATCACCTCACACAGTGCTATCCAGGTTCACTTATTACCCTTACACAGTGCTCTCCAGGTACACTTATCACCCTCACACAGTGCTCTCCAGGTTCACTTATCACCCTCACACTGTGCTCTCCAGGTTCACTTATCACCCTCACACAGTGCTCTCCAGGTTCACTTATCACCCTCACACTGTGCTCTCCAGGTTCACTTATCACCCTTCTCCATTATCACCCTCACACTGTGCTCTCCAGGTTCACTTATCACCCTCACACTGTGCTCTCCAGGTTCACTTATCACCCTCACACAGTGCTCTCCAGGTTCACTTATCACCCTCACACAGTGCTCTCCAGGTTCACTTATCACCCTCACACAGTGCTCTCCAGGTTCACTTATCACCCTCACACAGTGCTCTCCAGGTTCACTTATCACCCTCACAATGTGCTCTCCAGGTTCACTTATCACCCTCACACAGTGCTCTCCAGGTTCACTTATCACCCTCACACAGTGCTCTCCAGGTTCACTTATCACCCTCACACTGTGCTCTCCAGGTTCACTTATCACCCTCACACAGTGCTCTCCAGGTTCACTTATCACCCTCACACTGTGCTCTCCAGGTTCACTTATCACCCTCACAATGTGCTCTCCAGGTTCACTTATCACCCTCACACAGTGCTCTCGAGGTTCACTTATCACCCTCACAATGTGCTCTCCAGGTTCACTTATCACCCTCACACTGTGCTCTCCAGGTTCACTTATCACCCTCACACAGAGCTCTCCAGGTTTATCACCCTCACACAGTGCTCTCCAGGTTCACTTATCACCTTCACAATGTGCTCTCCAGGTTCACTTATCACCCTCACACTGTGCTCTCCAGGTTCATTTATCACCCTCACACAGTGCTCTCCAGGTTCACTTATCACCTTCACAATGTGCTCTCCAGGTTCACTTATCACCATTACAATGTGCTCTCCAGGATCACTTATCATCTTCACAATGTGCTCTCCAGGTTCACTTATCACCTTCACACTGTTCTCTCCAGGTTCACTTATCACCCTCACACTGTGCTCTCCAGGTTCATTTATCACCCTCACACAGTGCTCTCCAGGTTCACTTATCACCTTCACAATGTGCTCTCCAGGTTCACTTATCACCATCACAATGTGCTCTCCAGGTTCACTTATCATCTTCACAATGTGCTCTCCAGGTTCACTTATCACCTTCACACTGTTCTCTCCAGGTTCACTTATCACCTTCACAATGTGCTCTCCAGGTTCACTTATCACCCTCACACAGTGCTCTCCAGGTTTACTTATCATCCTCACACAGTGCTCTCCAGGTTCACTTATCACCCTCACACAGTGCTCTCCAGGTTTACTTACCACCCTCACACAGTGCTCTCCAGGTTCACTTATCGCCCTCACACTGTGCTCTCCAGGTTCACTTTTCACCCTCACACACTGCTATCCAGGTTCACTTATTACCCTTACACAGTGCTCTCCAGGTACACTTATCACCCTCACACAGTGCTCTCCAGGTTCACTTATCACCCTCACACAGTGCTCTCCAGGTTCACTTATCACCCTCACACAGTGCTCTCCAGGTTCACTTATCACCCTCACACAGTGCTCTCCAGGTTCACTTATCACCCTCACACAGTGCTCTCCAGGTTCACTTATCACCCTCACACTGTGCTCTCCAGGTTCACTTATCACCCTCACAGAGTGCTCTCCAGGTTCACTTATCACCCTCACACTGTGCTCTCCAGGTTCACTTATCACCCTCACACTGTGCTCTCCAGGTTCACTTATCACCCTCACACTGTGCTCTCCAGGTTCACTTATCACCCTCACATAGTGCTCTCCAGGTTCACTTATCACCCTCACACTGTGCTCTCCAGGTTCACTTATCACCTTCACAATGTGCTCTCCAGGTTCACTTATCACCCTCACACAGTGCTCTCCAGGTTCACTTATCACCCTCACAATGTGCTGTCCAGGTTCACTTATCACCCTCACACTGTGCTTTCCACGTTCACTTATCACTCTCACACTGTGCTCTCCAGGTTCACTTATGACTCTCACACTGTGCTCTCCAGGTTCACTCATCACCCTCACACTGTGCTCTCGAGGTTCACTCATCACCCTCACACTGTGCTCTCCAGGTTCACTCATCACTCTCACACTGTGCTCTCCAGGTTCACTCATCACCCTCACACTGTGCTCTCCAGGTTCACTTATCAGCCTCACACAGTGCTCTCCAGGTTTACTTATCATCCTCACACAGTGCTCTCCAGGTTCACTTATCACCCTCACACTGTGCTCTCCAGGTTCACTTATCACCCTCACAGAGTGCTCTCCAGGTTCACTTATCACCCTCACAGAGTGCTCTCCAGGTTCACTTATCACCCTCACACTGTGCTCTCCAGGTTCACTTATCACCATCACACTGTGCTCTCCAGGTTCACTTATCACCCTCACACTGTGCTCTCCAGGTTCACTTATCACCCTCACACTGTGCTCTCCAGGTTCACTTATCACCCTCACACAGTGCTCTCCAGGTTCACTTATCACCCTCACACTGTGCTCTCCAGGTTCACTTATCACCTTCACAATGTGCTCTCCAGGTTCACTTATCACCCTCACACAGTGCTCTCCAGGTTCACTTATCACCCTCACACTGTGCTGTCCAGGTTCACTTATCACCCTCACACTGTGCTTTCCAGGTTCACTTATCACCCTCACACTGTGCTCTCCAGGTTCACTTATCACTCTCACACTGTGCTCTCCAGGTTCACTTATCACTCTCACACTGTGCTGTCCAGGTTCACTCATCACCCTCACACTGTGCTCTCGAGGTTCACTCATCTCCCTCACACTGTGCTCTCCAGGTTCACTCATCACTCTCACACTGTGCTCTCCAGGTTCATTCATCACCCTCACACTGTGCTCTCCAGGTTCACTTATCACCCTCACACAGTGCTCTCCAGGTTTACTTATCATCCTCACACAGTGCTCTCCAGGTTTATTTATCACCCTCACAATGTGCTCTCCAGGTTCACTTATCACCTTCACAATGTGCTCTCCAGGTTCACTTATCACCCTCACAAAGTGCTCTCCAGGGTCACTTATCACCCTCACAATGTGCTCTCCAGGTTCACTTATCACCCTCACAATGTGCTCTCCAGGTTCACTTATCACCCTCACACTGTGCTCTCCAGGTTCACTTATCACCCTCACACTGTGCTTTCCAGGTTCACTTATCACCCTCACACAGTGCTCTCCAGGTTCACTTACCACTCTCACACTGTGCTCTCCAGTTTCACTCATCACCCTCACACTGTGCTCTCGAGGTTCACTCATCACCCTCACACTGTGCTCTCCAGTTCACTTATCACCCTCCCACTGTGCTCTCCAGTTCACTTATCACCCTCACACTGTGCTCTCCAGGTTCACTTATCACCTTCACAATGTGCTCTCCAGGTTCACTTATCACCCTCACACAGTGCTCTCCAGGTACACTTATCACCCTCACACAGTGCTCTCCAGGTTCACTTATCACCTTCACAATGTGCTCTCCAGGTTCACTTATCACCTTCACAAAGTGCTCTCCAGGGTCACTTATCACCCTCACAATGTGCTCTCCAGGTTCACTTACCACCCTCACACAGTGCTCTCCAGGTACACTTATCACCCTCACACAGTGTTCTCCAGGTTCACTTATCACCCTCACACTGTGCTCTCCAGGTTCACTTATGACCCTCACACAGTGCTCTCCAGGTTCACTTATCACCCTCACACTGTTCTCTCCAGGTTCACTTACCACCTTCACAATGTGCTCTCCAGGTTCACTGATCACCCTCACACAGTGCTCTCCAGGTTCACTTATCACCCTCACACAGTGCTCTCCAGGTTCACTTATCACCTTCACAATGTGCTCTCCAGGTTCACTTATCACCCTCACACAGTGCTCTCCAGGTTCACTTATCACCCTCACACAGTGCTCTCCAGGTTCACTTATCACCCTCACACTGTGCTCTCCAGGTTCACTTATCACCCTCACACAGTGCTCTCCAGGTTCACTTATCACCCTCACACTGTGCTCTCCAGGTTCACTTATCACCTTCACAATGTGCTCTCCACGTTCACTTATCACCCTCACACAGTGCTCTCCAGGTTCACTTATCACCCTCACACTGTGCTGTCCAGGTTCACTTATCACCCTCACACTGTGCTTTCCAGGTTCACTTATCACCCTCACACTGTGCTCTCCAGGTTCACTGATCACTCTCACACTGTGCTCTCCAGGTTCACTCATCACCCTCACACTGTGCTCTCGAGGTTCACTCATCACCCTCACACTGTGCTCTCCAGGTTCACTCATCACTCTCACACTGTGCTCTCCAGGTTCACTCTTCACCCTCACACTGTGCTCTCCAGGTTCACTTATCACCCTCACACAGTGCTCTCCAGGTTTACTTATCAATCTCACAATGTGCTCTCCAGGTTCACTTATCACCTTCACACTGTGCTCTCCAGGTTCACTTATCACCCTCACACTGTGCTCTCCAGGTTCACTTATCACCCTCACACTGTGCTCTCCAGGTTCACTTATCACCCTCACACTGTGCTCTCCAGGTTCACTTATCACCCTCACACTGTGCTCTCCAGGTTCACTTATCACACTCCCACTGTGCTCTCCAGTTCACTTATCACCCTCACACTGTGCTCTCCAGTTCACTTATCACCCTCACACAGTGCTCTCCAGGTTCACTTATCATCCTCACACTGTGCTCTCCAGGTTCACTTATCATCCTCACACTGTGCTCTCCAGTTCACTTATCACCCTCACACTGTGCTCTCCAGGTTCACTTATCACCTTCACAATGTGCTCTCCAGGTTCACTTATCACCCTCACAAAGTGCTCTCCAGGTTCACTTATCACCCTCACAATGTGCTCTCCAGGTTCACTTATCACCCTCACACAGTGCTCTCCAGGTTCACTTATCACCCTCACACAGTGCTCTCCAGGTTCACTTATCACCCTCACACTGTGCTCTCCAGGTTCACTTATCACCCTCACACAGTGCTCTCCAGGTTCACTTATCACCCTCACACAGTGCTCTCCAGGTTCACTTATCACCCTCACACTGTGCTCTCCAGGTTCACTTATCACCTTCACAATGTGCTCTCCAGGTTCACTTATCACCCTCACACAGTGCTCTCCAGGTTCACTTATCACCCTCACACAGTGCTCTCCAGGTTCACTTATCACCCTCACACAGTGCTCTCCAGGTTCACTTATCACCCTCACACAGTGCTCTCCAGGTTCACTTATCACCCTCACACAGTGCTCTCCAGGTTCACTTATCACCCTCACACTGTGCTCTCCAGGTTCACTTATCACCCTCACACAGTGCTCTCCAGGTTCACTTATCACCCTCACACTGTGCTCTCCAGGTTCACTTATCACCCTCACACTGTGCTCTCCAGGTTCACTTATCACCCTCACACAGTGCTCTCCAGGTTCACTTATCACCCTCACACAGTGCTCTCCAGGTTCACTTATCACCCTCTCACAGTGCTCTCCAGGTTCACTTATCACCCTCACACAGTGCTCTCCAGGTTCACTTATCACATTCACACTGTGCTGTCCAGGTTCACTTATCACCCTCACACTGTGCTTTCCAGGTTCACTTATCACCCTCACACTGTGCTCTCCAGGTTCACTTATCACTCTCACACTGTGCTCTCCAGGTTCACTCATCACCCTCACACTGTGCTCTCGAGGTTCACTCATCACCCTCACACTGTGCTCTCCAGGTTCACTCATCACCCTCCCACTGTGCTGTCCAGGTTCACTTATCACTCTCACACTGTGCTCTCCAGGTTCACTCATCACCCTCACACAGTGCTCTCCAGGTTCACTTATCACCCTCCCACTGTGCTCTCCAGGTTCACTTATCACCCTCACACTGTGCTCTCCAGGTTCACTTATCACCTTCACAATGTGCTCTCCAGGTTCACTTATCACCCTCACACAGTGCTTTCCAGGTTCACTTATCACCCTCACACTGTGCTCTCCAGGTTCACTCATCACCCTCACACTGTGCTCTCCAGGTTCACTTATCACCCTCACACAGTGCTCTCCAGGTTCACTTATCACCCTCACACAGTGCTCTCCATGTTTACTTATCACCCTCACAATGTGCTCTCCAGGTTCACTTATCACCTTCACAATGTGCTCTCCAGGTTCACTTATCACCCTCACAAAGTGCTCTCCAGGTTCACTTATCACCCTCACACAGTGCTCTCCAGGTTCACTTATCACCCTCACACAGTGCTCTCCAGGTTCACTTATCACCCTCACACAGTGCTCTCCAGGTTCACTTATCACCCTCACACAGTGCTCTCCAGGTTCACTTATCACCCTCACACTGTGCTCTCCAGGTTCACTTATCACCCTCACACAGTGCTCTCCAGGTTCACTTATCACCCTCACACTGTGCTCTCCAGGTTCACTTATCACCCTCACACTGTGCTCTCCAGGTTCACTTATCACCCTCACACAGTGCTCTCCAGGTTCACTTATCACCCTCACACTGTGCTCTCCAGGTTCACTTATCACCTTCACAATGTGCTCTCCAGGTTCACTTATCACCCTCACACAGTGCTCTCCAGGTTCACTTATCACCCTCACACAGTGCTCTCCAGGTTCACTTATCACCCTCACACTGTGCTCTCCAGGTTCACTTATCACCCTCACACAGTGCTCTCCAGGTTCACTTATCACCCTCACACTGTGCTCTCCAGGTTCACTTATCACCCTCACACTGTGCTCTCCAGGTTCACTTATCACCCTCACACAGTGCTCTCCAGGTTCACTTATCACCCTCACACAGTGCTCTCCAGGTTCACTTATCACCTTCACAATGTGCTCTCCAGGTTCACTTATCACCCTCACACTGTGCTCTCCAGGTTCACTTATCACCTTTACAATGTGCTCTCCAGGTTCACTTATCACTTTTACAAAGTGCTCTCCAGGTTCACTTATCACCTTCACAATGTGCTCTCCAGGTTCACTTATCACCTTCACAATGTGCTCTCCAGGTTCACTTATCACCCTCACACAGTGCTCTCCAGGTTCACTTATCACCCTCACACAGTGCTCTCCAGGTTCACTTATCACCCTCACACAGTGCTCTCCAGGTTCACTTATCACCCTCACACAGTGCTCTCCAGGTTCACTTATCACCCTCACACAGTGCTCTCCAGGTTCACTTATCACCCTCACACAGTGCTCTCCAGGTTCACTTATCACCCTCACACAGTGCTCTCCAGGTTCACTTATCACCCTCACACTGTGCTCTCCAGGTTCACTTATCACCCTCACACAGTGCTCTCCAGGTTCACTTATCACCCTCACACAGTGCTCTCCAGGTTCACTTATCACCCTCACACAGTGCTCTCCAGGTTCACTTATCACCCTCACACAGTGCTCTCCAGGTTCACTTATCACCTTCACAATGTGCTCTCCAGGTTCACTTATCACCCTCACACAGTGCTCTCCAGGTTCACTTATCACCTTCACAATGTGCTCTCCAGGTTCACTTATCACCCTCACAGAGTGCTCTCCAGGGTCACTTATCACCCTCACACTGTGCTCTCCAGGTTCACTTATCACTTCACAATGTGCTCTCCAGGTTCACTTATCACCCTCACACTGTGCTCTCCAGGTTCACTTATCACCCTCACACTGTGCTCTCCAGGTTCACTTATCACCTTCACAATGTGCTCTCCAGGTTCACTTATCACCCTCACAATGTGCTCTCCAGGTTCACTTATCACCTTCACAATGTGCTCTCCAGGTTCACTTATCACCCTCACACAGTGCTCTCCAGGTTCACTTATCACCCTCACACAGTGCTCTCCAGGTTCACTTATCACCCTCACACTGTGCTCTCCAGGTTCACTTATCACCCTCACAATGTGCTCTCCAGGTTCACTTATCACCCTCACACAGTGCTCTCCAGGTTCACTGATCACCCTCACACAGTGCTCTCCAGGTTCACTTATCACCCTCACACAGTGCTCTCCAGGTTCACTTATCACCTTCACAATGTGCTCTCCAGGTTCACTTATCACCCTCACACAGTGCTCTCCAGGTTCACTTATCACCCTCACACAGTGCTCTCCAGGTTCACTTATCACCCTCACACAGTGCTCTCCAGGTTCACTTATCACCCTCACACAGTGCTCTCCAGGTTCACTTATCACCCTCACACTGTGCTCTCCAGGTTCACTTATCACCCTCACACAGTGCTCTCCAGGTTCACTTATCACCCTCACACTGTGCTCTCCAGGTTCACTTATCACCTTCACAATGTGCTCTCCAGGTTCACTGATCACCCTCACACAGTGCTCTCCAGGTTCACTTATCACCCTCACACTGTGCTCTCCAGGTTCACTTATCACCCTCACACAGTGCTCTCCAGGTTCACTTATCACCCTCACACTGTGCTCTCCAGGTTCACTTATCACCCTCACACAGTGTTCTCCAGCACTTATCACCCTCACAGGTTCACTTATCACCTTCACAATGTGCTCTCCAGGTTCACTTATCACCCTCACACTGTGCTCTCCAGGTTCACTTATCACCCTCACACTGTGCTGTCCAGGTTCACTTATCACCCTCACACTGTGCTCTCCAGGTTCACTTATCACCCTCACACTGTGCTCTCCAGGTTCACTTATCACTCTCACACTGTGCTCTCCAGGTTCACTCATCACCCTCACACTGTGCTCTCGAGGTTCACTCATCACCCTCACACTGTGCTCTCCAGGTTCACTCATCACTCTCACACTGTGCTCTCCAGGTTCACTCATCACCCTCACACTGTGCTCTCCAGGTTCACTTATCACCCTCACACAGTGCTCTCCAGGTTTACTTATCATCCTCACGCAGTGCTCTCCAGGTTTACTTATCAATCTCACAATGTGCTCTCCAGGTTCACTTATCACCTTCACAATGTGCTCTCCAGGTTCACTTATCACCCTCACAAAGTGCTCTCCAGGGTCACTTATCACCCTCACAATGTGCTCTCCAGGTTCACTTATCACCCTCACAATGTGCTCTCCAGGTTCACTTATCACCCTCACACTGTGCTTTCCAGGTTCACTTATCACCCTCACACTGTGCTCTCCAGGTTCACTTATCACTCTCACACTGTGCTCTCCAGGTTCACTCATCACCCTCACTGTGCTCTCGAGGTTCACTCATCACCCTCACACTGTGCTCTCCAGTTCACTTATCACCCTCCCACTGTGCTCTCCAGTTCACTTATCACCCTCACACTGTGCTCTCCAGGTTCACTTATCACCTTCACAATGTGCTCTCCAGGTTCACTTATCACCCTCACAAAGTGCTCTCCAGGGTCACTTATCACCCTCACAATGTGCTCTCCAGGTTCACTTATCACCCTCACACAGTGGTCTCCAGGTTTACTTACCACCCTCACACAGTGCTCTCCAGGTACACTTATCACCCTCACACTGTGCTCTCCAGGTTCCCTTATCACCCTCACACAGTGCTCTCCAGGTTCACTTATGACCCTCACACAGTGCTCTCCAGGTTCACTTATCGCCCTCACACTGTTCTCTCCAGGTTCACTTATTACCTTCACAATGTGCTCTCCAGGTTCACTTATCACCCTCACACAGTGCTCTCCAGGTTCACTTATCACCCTCACACAGTGCTCTCCAGGTTCACTTATCACCTTCACAATGTGCTCTCCAGGTTCACTTATCACCCTCACACAGTGCTCTCCAGGTTCACTTATCACCCTCACACAGTGCTCTCCAGGTTCACTTATCACCCTCACACTGTGCTCTCCAGGTTCACTTATCACCCTCACACAGTGCTCTCCAGGTTCACTTATCACCCTCACACTGTGCTCTCCAGGTTCACTTATCACCCTCACACTGTGCTCTCCAGGTTCACTTATCACCCTCACACAGTGCTCTCCAGGTTCACTTATCACCCTCACACAGTGCTCTCCAGGTTCACTTATCACCCTCTCACAGTGCTCTCCCGGTTCACTTATCACCTTCACAATGTGCTCTCCAGGTTCACTTATCACATTCACACTGTGCTGTCCAGGTTCACTTATCACCCTCTCACAGTGCTCTCCAGGTTCACTTATCACCCTCACACAGTGCTCTCCAGGTTCACTTATCACCCTCACACTGTGCTGTCCAGGTTCACTTATCACCCTCACACTGTGCTTTCCAGGTTCACTTATCACCCTCACACTGTGCTCTCCAGGTTCACTTATCACTCTCACACTGTGCTCTCCAGGTTCACTCATCACCCTCACACTGTGCTCTCGAGGTTCACTCATCACCCTCACACTGTGCTCTCCAGGTTCACTCATCACTCTCACACTGTGCTCTCCAGGTTCACTTATCACCCTCACACTGTGCTCTCCAGGTTCACTTATCACCCTCACACAGTGCTCTCCAGGTTCACTTATCACCCTCACACTGTGCTCTCCAGGTTCACTTATCACCCTCACACTGTGCTCTCCAGGTTCACTTATCACCTTCACAATGTGCTCTCCAGGTTCACTTATCACCCTCACACTGTGCTCTCCAGGTTCACTTATCACCCTCACACTGTGCTCTCCAGGTTCACTTATCACCCTCCCACTGTGCACTCCAGTTCACTTATCACCCTCACACTGTGCTCTCCAGGTTCACTTATCACCCTCACACAGTGCTCTCCAGGTTTACTTATCATCCTCACACAGTGCTCTCCATGTTTACTTATCACCCTCACAATGTGCTCTCCAGGTTCACTTATCACCTTCACAATGTGCTCTCCAGGTTCACTTATCACCCTCACAAAGTGCTCTCCAGGGTCACTTATCACCCTCACAATGTGCTCTCCAGGTTCACTTATCACCCTCACACAGTGCTCTCCAGGTTCACTTACCACCCTCACACAGTGCTTTCCAGGTACACTTATCACCCTCACACAGTGCTCTCCAGGTTCACTTATCACCCTCACACTGTGCTCTCCAGGTTCACTTATGACTCTCACACAGTGCTCTCCAGGTTCACTTATCACCCTCACACTGTTCTCTCAAGGTTCACTTATCACCTTCACAATGTGCTCTCCAGGTTCACTTATCACCCTCACACTGTGCTCTCCAGGTTCACTTATCACCCACACACAGTGCTCTCCAGGTTCACTTATCACCTTCACAATGTGGTCTCCAGGTTCACTTATCACCCTCACACAGTGCTCTCCAGGTTCACTTATCACCCTCACACAGTGCTCTCCTGGTTCACTTATCACCCTCACACTGTGCTCTCCAGGTTCACTTATCACCCTCACACAGTGCTCTCCAGGTTCACTGATCACCCTCACAATGTGCTCTCCAGGTTCACTTATCACCCTCACACTGTGCTCTCCAGGTTCACTTATCACCCTCACACAGTGCTCTCCAGGTTAATTTATCACCCTCACACAGTGCTCTCCAGGTTCACTTATCACCTTCACAATGTGATCTCCAGGTTCACTTATCACCTTCACAATGTGCTCTCCAGGTTCACTTATCACCATCACAATGTGCTCTCCAGGTTCACTTATCTTCACAATGTGCTCTCCAGGTTCACTTATCACCTTCACACTGTTCTCTCCAGGTTCACTTATCACCTTCACAATGTGCTCTCCAGGTTCACTTATCACCCTCACACAGTGCTCTCCAGGTTCACTTATCACCCTCACACAGTGCTCTCCAGGTTCACTTATCACCCTCACACAGTGCTCTCCAGGTTCACTTATCACCCTCACACAGTGCTCTCCAGGTTCACTTATCACCCTCACACAGTTCTCTTCAGGTTCACTTATCACCCTCACACAGTGCTCTCCAGGTTCACTTATCACCCTCACACAGTGCTCTCCAGGTTCACTTATCACCCTCACACTGTGCTCTCCAGGTTCACTTATGACGCTCACACAGTGCTCTCCAGGTTCACTTATCACCCTCACACAGTGCTCTCCAGGTTCACTTATCACCCTCACACAGTGCTCTCCAGGTTCACTTATCACCCTCACACAGTGCTCTCCAGGTTCACTTACCACCTTCACAATGTGCTCTCCAGGTTCACTTATCACCTTCACAATGTGCTCTCCAGGTTCACTTATCACCTTCACAATGTGCTTTCCAGGTTCACTTATCACCTTCACAATGTGCTCTCCAGGTTCACTTATCACCTTCACAATGTGCTCTCCAGGTTCACTTATCACCTTCACAATGTGCTCTCCAGGTTCACTTATCACCTTCACAATGTGCTCTCCAGGTTCACTTATCACCTTCACAATGTGCTCTCGAGGTTCACTTATCACCTTCGCAATGTGCTCTCCAGGTTCACTTATCACCTTTACAATGTGCTCTCCAGGTTCACTTATCACCTTCACAATGTGCTCTCCAGGTTCACTTATCACCTTCACAATGCGCTCTCCAGGTTCACTTATCACCCTCACACAGTGCTCTCCAGGTTCACTTATCACCCTCACACAGTGCTCTCCAGGTTCATTTATCACCGTCACACTGTGCTCTCCAGGTTCACTTATCACCCTCACACTGTGCTCTCCAGGTTCACTTATCACCCTCACACTGTGCTCTCCAGGTTCACTCGTAATCCTCCTCACTCCCCAACTTCTTAACAAAGAGGAAAATCTTAACTCTAGAAAAAGCTGTCGTTGTCACCCTGTAGGAGTGTCAGAGACCCCAGCGGTAAAGCGCTGGACCTGTTAATCTTGGGACCGCGGTTGGAGCCCACCGTCCTCCTCTTTCTTATTTGTCACATTGTTCTCTACGTAAATTCTCTCATATAAAAGCTCCGGAAATTAGATTTGGGAAAATTGGAAGAGAGATCTCTGCTGTTCTATTCGTCAGTGGTACTTACAAGACTACTCAAAAGTTCATGGAATGTTTTACACTTGATATATCAGTAAGAAGCAGCGAAGGAGCATGGTTAACACTGAGGGTGTTGGTGAAGGAGCATGGTTAACACTGTGGGTTTTGGTGAAGGAGCATGGTTAACACTGAGGGTGTTGGTGAAGGAGCATGGTTAACACTGTGGGTGTTGGTGAAGGAGCATGGTTAACACTGTGGGTGTTGGTGAAGGAGCATGGTTAACACTGTGGGTGTTGGTGAAGGAGCATGGTTAACACTGTGGGTGTTGGTGAAGGAGCATGGTTAACACTCTGGGTGTTGGTGAAGGAGCATGGTTAACACTGAGGGTGTTGGTGAATGAGGCAGTGAAGGAACATTGTTAACACTGTGGGTGTTAGTGCTGGAGGCAGTGAAGGAGCATGGTTAACACTGTGGGTGTTGGTGATGGAGGCAGTGAAGGAGCATGGTTAACACTGAGGGTGTTGGTGAAGGAGCCAGTTAAGGAGGATGGTTAACACTGAGGGTGTTGGTGAAGGAGGCAGTGAAGGAACATGGTTAACACTGTGGGTGTTGGTGATGGAGACAGTGAAGGAGCATGGTTAACACTGTGGGTGTTGGAGGCAGGGAACGAGCATGGTTAACACTGTGGGTGTTGGTGAGAGAGGCAGTGAAGGAGCTTGGTTAACAATGTGGGTGTTGGTGAAGTAAGCAGTGAAGGAGCATGGTTAACACTGTGGGTGTCGGTGTTGGAGGCAGTGAAGGAGCATGGTTAACATTGTGGGTGCTGGAGGCAGTGAAGGAGCATGGTTAACATTGTGGGTGCTGGAGGCAGTGAAGGAGCATGGTTAACACTGTGGGTGTTGGTGAAGGAGGCAGTGAAGGAGCGTGGTTAACACTGTGGGTGTTGAAGGAGGCAGTGAAGGAGCATGGTTAACACTGTGGGTGTTGGTGAAGGAGGCAGTGAAGGAGCATGGTTAACACTGTGGGTGTCGGCGTTGGAGGCAGTGAAGGAGCATGGTTAACACTGTGGGTGTCGGCGTTGGAGGCAGTGAAGGAGCATGGTTAATACTGTGGGTGTTAGTGAAGGAGCATGGTTAACACTGTGGGTGCTAGAGGCAGTGAAGGAGCATGGTTAACACTGTGGGTGTTGGTGAAGGAGCATGGTTAACACTGTGGGTGTTGGTGAAGGAACATGGTTAACACTGTGGGTGTTGGTGAAGGAGCATGGTTAACACTGTGGGTGTTGGTGAAGGAGCATGGTTAACACTCTGGGTGTTGGTGAAGGAGCATGGTTAACACTGAGGGTGTTGGTGAAGGAGGCAGTGAAGGAACATGGTTAACACTGTGTGTGTTAGTGCTGGAGGCAGTGAAGGAGCATGGTTAACACTGTGGGTGTTGGTGATGGAGGCAGTGAAGGAGCATGGTTAACACTGGGTGTCGGCGTTGGAGGCAGTGAAGAAGCATGGTTAACACTGTGGGTGTTGATGTTGGAGGTAGTGTAGGAGCATGGTTAACACTGTGGGTTGTAGATGAATGGTTCAGAGAACTGACACGTTGATAAATTAGACACATGTGCAACTTTTGGGTATCTTTATTGAGGAAACGTTTCGCCACACAGTGGCTTCATCAGTCCATACAAAGGAGAATCTTGAAGAACAGGATGTGAACGAGGTAATCAGTCCCTCAATCTTGAGTCGATGTGATCAGTCCATCAATCTTGAATAGAATACGGCACATGTGCGGAGAAGGAGCTTATAAACCGTAGGCAGGAGTGGTGCAGCAGTCGTAGGTGGTGTCACATTTGTTGAATGTGGAAGTAGGTCGTGCCCAAGGGTTAGGTTTATAAGCTCCTGGTACATCGTGAACTAGCTGTAAGGCTACATTCACTAGTGACTGTGGAATTACTAAGTGGCATACTCTTCTGCTAGAAGTACCCAACTTGGCTGTTCGATACAGTAACTCTTGGTTCATGACAAAGTCACTGATGGGTGCTGGTGGCTTCACAGTCAGAATAAGATCTTCCTGGAGCAGGAATCGAATCACACCAGACCACATGGGATCTGTTCGTTCTTGTTGGAGGAATGAACAAACTCGGTCGAGTGGATGACTCTCCCCGATTAAAAGAATAGCGCTATAACACGCAATATGAGCAAGGGAGAAAACGGATCTATCTCTAACTGCAATCACAGGGGAAAAGAAATGAACACGGTAGACAATACTGGTATTCAGTCTGAGTCGCACAGTGACACGAGGTATCAACTATAAGGAGACTACACTTACAAACGTTAACATGTGAAGGTTACTCGAGAAACAACTTTTTACATTACACGAATTACTGTCAACGAGGATAGTATCACCATCTGGAACACAAGGAACAACAACAACACTCGAGTGTGTACAGTAGCCACAGAAACGTCTTTCTGCAACGGCTTGTGACATCAGCAAGAGATGGCATAACTCATTACAAGTAACGTTCTTCACAAAGTGTCCCCTGGAAGGAACGACTACTTGAACAAGTCGCCATCGCAGGGATAGTAGTCTCAGCACCCAGGGTTGTCTGAGGTTCCTTTGAAACCTAAGGTAACTGTACACTGTCCTGCGTGCACGATATTGTGGCTGGATTCCAGACAGGAGTGATAGTACTACTAGTGCCGGACCACTCGGCTACGTTAATAAGTAATTCACAGAGGATCTTAATCTGAACTTCACATTCCGCAGCACTTTAACAAATCTCAGATACAAGCTGTGAGAACACATTGTCTAAGAGCTAGGTATTGTCTTTCAGTCAGTAAGGGAATATTAGGACTGTGGATTGATTCATGTTTACTTGGACCGGCGTGGTACACTAAGTGAGCATTCGAAAGTGACTGGGACAGTCTGTCAGTCGATAAGACACTAGGACTGATGACAGGAGCAGCAGTAGTCTGAGAGGTCTGAGTGTCGCCATTCACTAAAGCATCACTTGAAGGTATGTGAGGCATAATGACAAAGAAGTTGCACAAGAACAAATAAGGCAAAAAATAATGAATAATAAAAATGACACAAAATGCTAAAATTGAAATAAAAGAGATGTAACTAATTCTGCAGAAGTAATAAAAAAATGTCTTAAGATACACTGCAAGAGAAAGAACAACTCATTGTGAGGGACTGCTGGCATACGGAAAAAAAATAAAAAAAGGTACACATAGAAATAAATGGATAATTTAGTATACTGGGGTGAATAACACTGCATGATACAATAATGACAATTACTTGAGAATACAATGCTGAAAGAACACAAGATAAAAAAAATGAATGAATTACTTCACACGGAGCGACTGACTGGGGCAAGGAACAAAATACTGCACATAAATAAGTAATACACTTGAACACTACAAAATAATACTTACTACAGGCAGAGAGTAGCATAAAAAAGACACAGATAAAAATTATAAAAGTGAAACACGAAAGATGAGCGATAACACTGAAAAATTCTTTCAACACACCGGCCGTATCCCACCGAGGCGGGGTGGCACAAAAGAAAAAACGAAAGTTTCTCCTTTTACATTTAGTAATATATACAGGAGAAGGGGTTACTAGCCCCTTGCTCCCGGCATTTTAGTCGCCTCTTACAACACGCATGACTTACGGAGGAAGAATTCTGTTCCACTTCCCCATGGAGGTAAGAGGAAATAAACAAGGACAAGAACTAGAAAGAAAATAGAAGAAAACCCAAAGGGGTGTGTGTATATATATGCTTGTACATGTATGTGTAGTGTGACCTAAGTGTAAGTAGAAGTAGCAAGACATACCTGAAATCTTGCATGTGTATGAGACAGAAAAATATTGCAAAAATAATGAGTGAAAGAAACACTGAGTCTACACTGAAAACACAAGCCTTAGAGTACACAAGAAATTCACTGTAAATGCCTCGCACACGAAAATGTTTTTAAATGCAGGAAAATGTCTCTAAACAGAAAATTATCACTGAAGTCTGGAGTGGTCGACGGGTGATGAGTGGAAGACGGGCGTGTGATGACTCCTACACTCACACTGTTGTCGTGAAGAAATGCGCTTTCTAGGTGAACTCACATAATTGGCTTTATCGTTGGCGCACATCTACAATTTTTTGACCAGTTATGTGAGCCAAAACAGTACTAGGACCCGGTACAAGGGTGGAAAAAACCCACAGGTAGATCAGGTGAATAGTGGGTGGCGGGTAGGTGAAAGGAGCGTGACTGAACTCGTTGGCGCTCAAGGGCGCACAGTCTCACCACTCACAAGAAAACTCCAAGTGGCTTAACTAAGCCACAATATGCCACAGGGGTGGTGAAGACCACTCTTAGCATCCAACTGGGAGCACAAAGCGATATAGGAGACAATACTTCAGAGGAACTTGCGTGGCTTACTTCTCTCTCTCAGCTGGGTTGACTGACTGGCTTAACCCACGAGAATGGCTGATTGGAAGACGTGTAACGATGCACACAGCATGAAGGAGCAGGTGGATGATAGGAGACAGGCTGGATGATAGGCTGAGGCAGGCTGACTGGCGTTCACTTCCACAGTCTGGCTTACTGGCTGGCTTAATTGCAAAATCCGGGTCAACCCCTCGGAGACTGAAGCAATTAGCACAAGAACTAAGCCAGGAAGCTTGAAAGACGGCTGCACTGGTTTTTAAGCTGGAACGGCCGGTTGAGGCTGGCAGACGTGACCTCTGACCTGCCGGCAACTCACAAACAATCTTCTAACGTCTGAAATACCCGTAAATCCACGCCCACACCGCTGTCACCAAATTGTCATGGGGGTCGATAACGTGGATTGGGTAATACGTATAATTATAACGGAAAGTATGGAAAGCACCATCAGCCGCCCTGCCTCTCTGCTCTCTGTCTTAAGACTGACCCACCAGTGCCTAGGGGGTGAGCAGCGTTCAAAAACGTGCTATGTTTGGTGTTGGAGGCAGTGAAGGAGCATGGTTAACACTCTGGGTGTCGGTGTTGGAGGCAGTGAAGGAGCATGGTTAACTCTATGGGTATTGGAGGCAGTGAAGGAGCATGGTTAACACTGTGGGGGTTGGTGAAGGAGGCAGTGAAGGAGCATGGTTAACACTGTGGGTGTTGAAGGAGCATGGCTAACACTGTGGGGGTTGGTGTTGAAGGCAGTGAAGGAGCATGGTTAACACTGTGGGTGTTGAAGGAGCATGGTTAACACTGGGGGTTGGTGAAGGAGGCAGTGAAGGAGCATGGTTAACACTGTGGGTGTTAGTACTGGAGGCAGTGAAGGAACATGGTTAACCCTGTGGGTATTGGAGGCAGTGAAGGATCATGGTTAACACTGTGGGTGTCGGTGAAGGAAGCAGTGAAGGAGCATAGTCAACACTGTGGGTGTTGGTGCTGGAGGCAGTGAAGGAGCATTGTTAACCCTGTGGGTATTGGAGGCAGTGAAGGAGCATGGTTAACACTGTGGGTATCGGTGTTGGAGGCAGTGAAGGAGCATGATTAACACTGGGTGTTGGTGAAGAAAGCAGTGAAGGAGCATGGTTAGCACTGGTTATTGGTGCTGGAGGCAGTGAAGGAGCATGGTCAACACTGTGGGTGTTGGTGCTGTAGGCAGTGAAGGAGAATGATTAACCCTGTGGGTATTGGAGGCAGTGAAGGAGCATGGTTAACACTGTGGGTGTTGGTGCTGGAGGCAGTGAAGGAGCATGTTTAACCCTGTGGGTATTGGAGGCAGTGAAGGAGCATGATTAACACTGGGTGTTGTTGAAGGAAGCAATGAAGGAGCATTGTCAGCACTGTGGGTGTTGGTGCTGGAGGCAGTGAAGAAGCATGGTTAACACTGTGGGTATTGGAGGCAGTGAAGGAGCATCCTTAACACTGTGGGGGTTGGTGAAGAAGGCAGTAAAGGAGCATAGTTAACACTGGGCGTTGGTGAAGGAAGCAGAGAAGGAGCATGGTTAACACTGGGTGTTGGTGCTGGAGGCAGTGAAGGAGCATGGTTTACACTGTGGGTGTTGGTGAAGGAGCATGGTTTACTCTGGGTGTTGGTGCTGGAGGCTGTGAAGGAGCATGGTTAACACTGTGGGTGTTGGTGAAGGGGGCAGTGAAGGAGCATGGTTAACACTGTGGGTGTTGGTGAAGGAGGCAGTGAAGGAGCATGGTTAACACTGTGGGTGTTGGTGAAGGAGGCAGTGAAGGAGCATGGTTAACGCTGTGGGTGTTGGTGAAGGAGGCAGTGAAGGAGCATGGTTAACACTGTGGGTGTTGGTGAAGGAGGCAGTGAAGGAGCATGGTTAACACTGTGGGTGTTGGTGAAGGAGGCAGTGAAGGAGCATGGTTAACACTGTGGGTGTTGGTGAAGGAGGCAGTGAAGGAGCATGGTTAACACTGTGGGTGTTGGTGAAGGAGCATGGTTTACTCTGGGTGTTGGTGAAGGAGGCTGTGAAGGAGCATGGTTAACACTGTGGGTGTTGGTGAAGGAGGCAGTGAAGGAGCATGGTTAACACTGTGGGTGTTGGTGAAGGAGGCAGTGAAGGAGCATGGTTAACACTGTGGGTGTTGGTGAAGGAGGCAGTGAAGGAGCATGGTTAACGCTGTGGGTGTTGGTGAAGGAGGCAGTGAAGGAGCATGGTTAACACTGTGGGTGTTGGTGAAGGAGGCAGTGAAGGAGCATGGTTAACACTGTGGGTGTTGGTGAAGGAGGCAGTGAAGGAGCATGGTTAACACTGTGGGTGTTGGTGAAGGAGGCAGTGAAGGAGCATGGTTAACACTGTGGGTGTTGGTGAAGGAGGCAGTGAAGGAGCATGGTTAACACTGTGGGTGTTGGTGAAGGAGGCAGTGAAGGAGCATGGTTAACACTGTGGGTGTTGGTGAAGGAGGCAGTGAAGGAGCATGGTTAACACTGTGGGTGTTGGTGAAGGAGGCAGTGAAGGAGCATGGTTAACACTGTGGGTGTTGGTGAAGGAGGCAGTGAAGGAGCATGGTTAACACTGTGGGTGTTGGTGAAGGAGGCAGTGAAGGAGCATGGTTAACACTGTGGGTGTTGGTGAAGGAGGCAGTGAAGGAGCATGGTTAACACTGTGGGTGTTGGTGAAGGAGGCAGTGAAGGAGCATGGTTAACACTGTGGGTGTTGGTGAAGGAGCATGGTTAACACTGTGGGTGTTGGTGAAGGAGCATGGTTAACACTGTGGGTGTTGGTGAAGGAGCATGGTTAACACTGTGGGTGTTGGTGAAGGAGCATGGTTAACACTCTGGGTGTTGGTGAAGGAGCATGGTTAACACTGTGGGTGTTGGTGAAGGAGCATGGTTAACACTCTGGGTGTTGGTGAAGGAGGCAGTGAAGGAACATGGTTAACACTGTGGGTGTTGGTGAAGGAGGCAAGTAGTGAAGGAGCATGGTTAACACTGTGGGTGTTGGTGAAGGAGGTAGTGAAGGAGCATGGTTAACACTGTGGGTGTTGGTGAAGGAGGCAGTGAAGGAGCATGGTTAACACTGTGGGTGTTGGTGAAGGAGGCAGTGAAGGAGCATGGTTAACACTGTGGGTGTTGGTGAAGGAGGCAGTGAAGGAGCATGGTTAACACTGTGGGTGTTGGTGAAGGAGGCAGGCAGTGAAGGAGCATGGTTAACACTGTGGGTGTTGGTGAAGGAGGCAGTGAAGGAGCATGGTTAACACTGTGGGTGTTGGTGAAGGAGCAGTGAAGGAGCATGGTTAACACTGTGGGTGTTGGTGAAGGAGGCAGTGAAGGAGCATGGTTAACACTGTGTTTGTTGGTGAAGGAGGCAGTGAAGGAGCATGGTTAACACTGTGGGTGTTGGTGAAGGAGGCAGTGAAGGAGCGTGGTTAACACTGTGGGTGTTGAAGGAGGCAGTGAAGGAGCATGGTTAACACTGTGGGTGTTGGTGAAGGAGGCAGTGAAGGAGCATGGTTAACACTGTGGGTGTTGGTGAAGGAGGCAGTATTTTTATAGAAAAGGTAGAAATTCGACAACTAGCAATTTTTTTCACTTTTTATAATTCAGAGATTGTGAGGAGGTGATAGAGAGAGTGAGACGAGGTCTGAGAGAAGCTAGTATAGTTGGTTGCTTATATTTCTGGTAATATTAATCGGTTTGTATGTGGTAATATTAGTGGAGTGTATCTGTGATTATATTAGGCGTGTGTATCTGTTGTAATATCCCTGTTACGTGTGGTGAGCTCTGAATGAAGATTTAGTGCAGTTATTAATGACTGGGACGAGGTGGATAGGAAAGAGAGTATGGGTAAAAATATCGGGAATGGGGATGGGAGATAGGAAGAAACGGAATGGGACGAGGAAACGGGAAAGGAAGAACAGGGAAAGGCTGGTTGAGCATGAGTACATGACCATGGGGGGGGGGGGTTACAGGGTAGAGTGTTATCAGAGTGGGGGACGAGGACATGTTTAAGAGAGGAGGAAAGAATGGGGATAGAGACAGATGGACAGGGTAATTGGAAATGAGGAAGGGAAAGGGAAGGGACAGTGGCGGACAGAGGGACAGACGGACATTGATTCGTTGAGAGGTAAAGTGATGCCAACACGTCTGTGACACAAGTGAGAGAATGTTACACCCTTTTGTTCATTTTAAGTAGACAATTTCTACTTGTTACTATGGCAATGGTATATTTTTACATGTTTTTGCTTTTTTTCACTTAATTTTATATTCAGGAGTAATTCCATTAGTAGCTAAAATGGATTTACTCGACTTTATAATATTATCTGGTCGTATATTATTTAGCTTTGTACATAGGTAGGTTATTTAATTAGTTTAAAGTGTTGGTGCGACCTGGCCAAGCACCAGTAGGTGTTTTGAGCTGCTCAACCCCTGCTCCGACCGAGTCAAGGTTGGGTGGTAAAGCCTTATTTTGTTCAGTTCATACCTTCCTCTGGACCAGGAAGGGTCTAGAGAAGTATCCAGCTTTAAACCACCATTCGCCTCCCTAGAAACTACCAGGAATTTTCGGAAACTCATTGCTAAGGCTTTTCTCAGTTGGAGAAGGCGGTTGAGAAACTCTTAAAGAAAGTGAAACCAAGTGAGCAAGCCTCAGTGTTGTAAGAGGGCTTATTGCAGAGCGAACCCTATGTAAGAGCTCTGTCAGTGTGGTGTTCGAGTTTTTAATCAACGCTTGTGCCTGTACATATACTTATATTTCCTGACTCAGAGCCATTTGTAAATACTTAACCTAGTACTGTGATATGTTAATGAGGCGAGTGACAAATGTTCTACTCATAGTGTAAAATATGAGGAAGTGGGCATAAGTGGTTATTATGGCTATTAATAAATTAAATAGAAACCTAGAAAATTCCTTTTCCTCTATGAGTGACGACCCATAGACGTGCTAAGTTTGTTAGTTTGTTAGGAGAAGCACTATAACCCGAGGACCATCAGGCTATGTTCGTAACAAAGTGGGGGCCTGTCTGGGAGTTGCTCTCTGATCCAAGGTACTGGAGGAAATATCAGCCCTAGGAAGAAAATGAAGATCCCATGAAAGTGAGCTGCTGTTCGGGTACTCATAAAATTCACTATGGAGGCTCAAATACAGCAGTTAATATGCGAGTTAACCTTGGAGAATTTGAAGTCTTTGAAACAAGTGCTGGCAAATTGCTGTACGCCTAGGAGAGAAGTATAACAAATATTACACTGCCGAGATCACTCGATCTATTTTGAGAAACATTCTGTTTCCATAACAAGGAGAGGTGGATGACATTCACGATACTGATGAGGCAAGTCTAATGTCTCAGTTTGAAGACTTGGACCGACCGCTTGGAGCAGAAGGACTTGATCTGGGTGGCCTAACTTCCCTACCCTCTGGTGATGTGGCTGAGCCAGAATCAAAAGGAGCTGCTAGTGAGCTGACATCCCTGGGAGAGGTGCCTGAAATTGGGGCGTCTAATCACCCAGTTTCCGACCCTGGTCCACTAGAAGTACCCGGCGCAGGTGCTCGACCCAAGGAAAGACGGGAAAACTTGTATCCCCAACTCCTCCACTACCTACTGGGCCCATATCACAAAGCCAGTTCGAAAGGATGGAGCGCCTTATTATTTTACAGACGGCCCAAATAGAAGCCCGAAGAAAGCTGGTATTGACGAGTGTCAAGTGGTACCTATTAAAAACCTATAGGGATACGGGGAGTTACTTGACATTGACCGCACTTATACGAAGATAGATGGACTTCTGGAGGCTTATGGAGGAGCCGTCTCTAGAGTTCCCCTCCATAGGATATACCTAGACCTAGGTTGCTATAAAGGATATGCGATTGTCGGTATATCAGACGAAGGATTCCCTATTAAGTCTGCTGACCTACTGATAGGTAATGACCTAAGCTGCGAAGGAATCAAGAAAGAAACGTTGGTGATAGAAAATACCTCGGGAGAGGATTACATGGCTGAGGCTCATAGGAAGGACCTATCATTATTTCCGCTGGGAGTTGTCACTAGGTACATGGCAACGACCGATTGATTGAACCTTTGGCTAATCTTTTCAATATATCACTACATACTGGCAAAGTGCCAGACAAGTGGAAAATGGCAAATGTAATACCTATTTACAAGGCAGGTGACAGGACCTTAGCTTCAAACTATAGACCAATAAGCCTTACCTCCATAGTTAGAAAATTTATGGAATCAATAATTGCCGAAGTAATTCATAGCCATTTTAAAAGGCATAAATTGATAATGAATCTTAGCACGGTTTTACAATGGGGCGTTCCTAACTTTCTTCACTAAGGTGTTTGAGAAGGTAGATCATGGCATTGGATATGATATAGTGTGTATGGATTTCAGTAATGCTTTCGATAGAGTTCCACTTCAGAGGCTATTGAGGAAACTTAAGGCACATGAAATAGGAGAAATTTTTTTCTGGATAGAGGCATGGTTGACAAATAGGCAGCAGAGAGTTTGCATAAATGGGGAGAAATCAGAATGGGAGCACGTCACAAGTGTTGTTCCACAGGGGTCAGTGTTGGGCCCCTTGTTGTTCACAATTTGCATAAACGACATAGATGAGGGAATAAATAGCGACATCAGCAAATCTGCTGATGACGCCAAAATAGGCGGTCCAATTCATTCAAATGAGGATATTAGAGCACTCCAGGATGATTTGAATAGACTGGCGCAATGGTCGGAGAAGTGGCAGATGCACTTTAATATAGACAAATGCAAAGTTCTAAATGTTGGACAGGAAAATAACCATGTCACATATAAACTATATAATGTATATCTTAATATTACGGATTGCAAAAAGGGTTTAGGAGTTCTGGTTAGCAGTAATCAACCAAGACAGCAGTGCATAAGTGTTCGCAATAAAACTAACATAATCCTTGGCTTCATATCAAGAAGTATAAATAGAAGTCCTCAGGTTGTTCTTAAACTCTATATATCTTTGGTTAGGCCTCATACAGATTATGCTGCACAGTTTTGCTCACCGTATTACAGAACGGATATAAATGCACTGGAAAACGTACAGATGAGGATGAAGTTGTTCCCATGTATCAGAAATCTTCCCTATGAGGATAGACTGAGGGCCCTGAATCTGCAGTCTCTAGAAAGGCGTAGAACTAGAGGGAATATGACTGAGGTGTATAAATGGAAGACAGGAATTAATAAAGGGAATGTAAATAGCGTGCTAAAAGTATCTAGTATAGACGGGACTCGCAGCAATGGCTTTAAGTTGGAAAATTTCAGATTCAGGAAGGGTATAGGAAAGCACTGGTGTGGTAATTGAATTGTGAATGAGTGGAACAAACTCCCGAGTACCATCATAGAAGCAAAGACGTTGTGTAGTTTTAAAAATAGGTTGGATAAATACATGAGTGAGTGTGGGTGGGTGAGAGTTGAACCTGACTAGCTTGTGCTACTAGGTCAGATGCCCTGCTCCTCCCTTTAGTGAATGTGACTGACCTAACTAGGTTAAGGCATTGCCTTAAGCTGGTGGGAGAATTGGACTTGCCTCGCATGGGTCAGTAGGCCTGCTGCAGTGCTCCTTCTTTTTTATTTTCTTAACTCTACTACTGCCAGAGAGACAGCAGTAGTAGGGATGAAACGTCAACTAAATCCCTTCTTGCTGTTCGAGGACTTAACTGTATATTTCAATGCCTTTCAACATTTCCATACCAGTCAATTTCTCTGCGTCATGTGCAGTAATCCTATGCAACTCCAGCGTCGCAGCATTTACTTCGTAAACTATAAATGCAGGCCAGGAAACAGGAGGAAAATGGGCAGTGGGAATAGAAGATAAATTGTGAGGAATAATGAGGAGGTGGGAGAGGAAGAGAGGTGGGGGAAGAGAAGAAGAGACGGGAAATAACGGCTTTAATTTCTTACAATAAATGGGTCCAGGAGGAGAGGAGCACACCAGCGTACCAGCTATTTAAACTAACAGTTTCATGCTGGGTCAACATTTTAACCTCCCTCCCCACAACCTTCTCCCCTTAACACAACTATGGGTATTTTAACGGCCACTTCCACAAGCTATATATAGCAACACGAGTGAAAAATCATGCTGTACACTGAGGAAAAAAAATCATTACAAAACATTTGCTGACGTTATTCTCGCATGCAAATATCCCATTCCACCTGGAAATCATCCATCCATGTTTGCTCGGCACGTTTGTTCGAAGAATCGTGCCAGACTACTCCATCAACATATTATCTTCGTTTCCAATGGAATAACCAGCACCGAACAGAAATAGCCAGGGTCAGAGAAAAAATTACTGGGCTTTAGCAAAAGATGCATAGAGTCCCACATAAATTGCTAGAGAATTCTGAGAATTTTTTCATTCAAATGTGTGAATGTTCTGACGATTGTTATATATATATATATATATATATATATATATATATATATATATATATATATATATATATATATATTATTGTAATCACGGACGAGTTGTATTGATCAATAACAACACTGCGTTAGCCAAGGATTCGAACCCATGTTGTACTGGCCTGCCTCATGGCAATAGAACCACATGAGGCAAGCCAGTACAACATGGGTTCGAATCCTCGACTAGCGCAGTGTTGTTATTGATTATATATATATCGTGCCGAATAGGTAAAACTTGCAATTTTGGCTTAAATAGCAACGCTCTTCTTGCCGATAGAGGGGAACGAATATTTGTGTATACAATAGTTTCGCAAAAGTCATTCTGAACCTAATGAAAAAATATATTTCATTATGTTTGTTTATTATTAAATTGTTGTAAACTTATCTAATATATATTTAGTTGGATTAGGCGAAATTAAATTTCGCTTGTTATAATAAGGTTAGGGGAGTAAAATGAAATTAACTCAGAAGCACCCACACTACCGTATGTCCTCGGATCGTGGTAAAACACTTAGCTCTGCTGTGTGCATGATTCTTCTAGGATTAAGTGGTCCTGTGGGTTAGTGTCATGTGATTTTCGTTCACCATGAGGCGTGCCAAAACGACATGGGTTTGGGTCCTCTTCTAGTCGCAGTATTGTTATTGATATAAGGATATATATTTATATAAAAGGATAGCAGATGAACAAGGAGGCTTTAGGAAGGATAGGGGGTGTGTAGACCAAGTGTTTACAGTGAAACATAGAGGTGAACAGTATTTAGATAAGGGTAAAGAGGTTTTAGTGCCATTTATGGATTTGGAAAAGGCGTATGAAAGGGTGGATAGGGAGGCAATGTGGCAGATGTTGCAAATGTATGGAATAGGATGTAGGTTACTGAAAGCAGTAAAGAGTTTTTATGAGGATAGTGAGGCTCAGGTTAGAGTATGTAGGGAAGAGGGAGATTATTTCCCAGTAAAAGTAGGCCTTAGACAAGGATGTGTGATGTCACCATGGTTGCTCAATATAGTTATAGATGGGATTGTAAGAGAAGTGAATGTTCTGGTGTTGGCAAAATGTGTGGAGTTAAAAGATAAAGAATCTAACACAAATCGGGAGTTGTCACAGTTACTCTTTGCTTGATGACACTGTGCTCTTGGGAGATTCTGAAGAGAAGTTGCAGAGGTTGGTGGATGAGTTTGGTAGGATATGTAAAAAAAGAAATTAAAAGTGAATATAGGAAAGAGTAAGGTGATGAAGATAAAAAAAATTACGTAACGAAAGATTGGATATCAGATTGGAGAGAGTATGGAGGAGGTGAATGTATACAGATATTTGGGAGTGGACGTGTCAGCAGATGGGTCTATGAGAGATGAGGAGATTCATAGAACTGACGAGGAGAAAAAGGTGTGTGGTGCACTGAGGAGTCTGTGGAGACAAAGAACATTATCCATGTAAGCAAAGAGGAGAATGTACGAGAGTATGGTTATACCAATGCTCTTATGTGGGTGTGAAGCATGGGTGGTGAATGTTGCAACAAGGAGAAGGCTGGAGGCAAAGGAGATGTCATGTCTGAGGGCAATGTGTGGTGTGAATATAATGCAGATAATCTTTAATTTGAAAACTAGGAGGAGATGTGGGGTTACCAAAACTATTATCCAGAGGGCTGAGGAGGGGTTGTTGAGGTGGTTCGGGCATGTAAAGAGGATGGAAAGAAATAGAATGACTTGGAGAGTGTATAAATCTGTCGTGGAGGGAAGGCAGGGTAGAGATCGGCCTAGGAAAGGTTGGAGGGAGGGGGGTCAAAGAGGTTTAGTGTGCAAAAGCCTTGGACTTCTAGCAAGCATGCATGAACGTGTTAGGAGCGAATGGAGACAAATGGTTTTTAGGGCTTGACGTGCTGTTGGAGTGTGAGCATGGTAATATTTATGAAGGGATTCAGGGAAACCTTTGGGCCAGACTTGAGTCCTGGAGATGAGAATTACAGTACCTGAACTCTGAAGGAGGGGTGTTAATGTTGCTGTTTTATAAGTGCATTGTGAGCGCGTCTCTGGCAAGACAGTGATGGAGTGAATGATGAAAATTTTTATTTTTTTTTCTGGCCACCCTACTTTGGTGGGAAATGGCCGATGTGTTAATAAAAAAAATATTTAGGGCTGATAACCTCGAAATTACGTCTCTTCTGCCATTTTCGCTATTCTCTATTAGACTGAAAGCCGCTGGTTAGCGGACCGTCTCCACCAATTGTCGATGTAATGAGTCATTAAAGTCGTAATATTTTTCTGACTCAGCAACGCCAGGGAATCTTGATACAGAGAATATCTTCAACTCTACCGTACTTCTGGTCAAACACTCTGGTCTGATCTGCTTCTAGTATTGGGACCCGTCCATCTATGATAACATCTTCGATTGTTGCAGCCTTATCTTGGCTCTAATACATGATACTCCTTCATGCTTATGAGTCAAATTCATCAAGGCTGAGGGACTGAAAACCTATCACGGCTTCAACAATCACCACTTCAAAATTACCTCTCTTCTACTTCAAAATTACCTCTCTTTTACTGACTGATGAAGCCACTGGTTGATGAAACGCTTCCATCAGTAAAGATAGGTGTTAGATTGTCTTCAGTGGAAGAGAACGTCGTTCAGAGTATGAAGGAATAATTGCTGAACTCAGCCTTGTTGATAATTTTTATTAGTACGTACCATCTGAAAATAGAAGTTGAAGGTTTGTCTGTAGATACTGGATGAGTATTGCAGGTATTTAATGGCCAAGAGTGACCCATGTATTTTGGAAATTAATTCTCTTCAACTGAAGAGAATTATTCAAAACCGGAGAAAGGAAGTTTAGCTTTGGTGTTTGTGAAGGAGTTGAGATTTTTTTTGGGGGGGAAGAAAGTTTGCTGCTAGTATATATCGTAAACTATTAATTAAACTGTTTGCTAGAGGTAAACATATTCCATACAGTGCAGATGCCAGGATTCACTAATTGTCTTTATTATTAGGTCAGTTTGACTATAACATAATTTCCAAATCAGGCAAGGAAAATGTAATCGCATAGACTTTAAGTAAACTGCCTATTAAAGATGATCTGAATTCGGTTACAATTGTATGGCACGTTAAGCTGATTGAATGATTGGATTGGAAGGAAATTTCATTTTAAACCGTCATACACGTGACTAGTAAAGATGCTGTATTGACACAATTGTTTAAAAGTCTCAAATTTGGCTGGTGTCGTAATAATTTAGCACTGTCTGAGTATGCTTCTGTTAAGTCAGATCTGTCTAATTTTATACAGAAATGGAGTTGTAATCTCTGGTGAATTAAGGTGAGGAGTATTAGAGCATTTGTATGTTGGTCATAATGGTGTTATTGCTAAAAGAGCAGATGCGCGGACTAAGATTTGTTTTCTAACAGACCGATATTACTGAAGTGACTAAAAATTGTCACATCTGTTTTAAGGATTTTTAGAAAGTACATGCTTCAGTACTGTTTTGTCCATGCACAAGGGAACCTTGATCTAGCTCACACAGACTGTGATGATCCTGTTGAGAATAAACACTGTCAGTAACTGTTGATTCATATTCTAAGTTTTTGGATGATCATGTAACTAACTTCGTAACTTCTGTTTTGCTATTTTGAATTGCAGAGATAATTTTCTTTATGATATTGCAGTACATTTTGTGTCACAGTAAATAAACAAAAATTTAAGTATGGCAATGAACATAAATGTAGTTTTCAATGGACTGACCGAGAGGGCGCTGATAAATTTGAAAGAGGGGCAAAACAATGAGCAGATTTATGTTTGATCATACCGTTCATTTCTCTATGGCAAGGCTGTGGAAGAGAGAATATTTAATAGAAAGAGTCAGAATGGAATCAGTCAAAATTGAATTTCATGAAGTTAGGTCACTAAGGTGGATGATAATATGCTTAACAGGAATGAGCAACAGTTTTAGTTTAGTGATGCTGTTTATACTAAAAAATTGTGATAGTGGTAAGCCATGGTAGGGGTAAACCTATTTATGTTTTAGGTAATAAAAGTTCTTAAGTTTCAAGTTTAAAGGTTTGGAAAAATTTTGTGGAAGAAACATGCAAATCATTTCCAGAAAGATTTTACTGGTCATTTTGAACAGTCATCTGATCCTAATTTGCCATTATCTGTTAGTAATGGATCTGAAATTACTTCCCAGAAAATGGACTGGGCATCCTCATGCCCAGTAATATTATCAACCAGAGAAGATAATAAGATAATGGATCTGGCTAGTTCTGAGCTAAACCTAATATAAGTGCTGGTCGTATGAGACGAGGTGAGGAAGGAGAATCTTCATGAATTATGTATTTCAAAACTTCGTCTCTTAGACGATCAGTAAGAGTGGTAAGACATCCGAATAGGTTAGACTTGAAAATCATGAAGATTTTCTTATATGTAACTCACATCAAGAATTGCAATTAATGTAAATCTCTATAATTAGATTGATTCATAATATCAATCCCTTGGGTCGTCTTTTGTTTACTTCAGGTCATTCATACATCTCGTTGTCTATACACTTCGTTGTTGTTGATGATACAATAAATCAAGCGTGGGTGATATAGGATTTGGATTTCCCCTCCAGTTATAAAAATTCCTTGATTATCAACATAACCATTGAATCCATTAATATTGTGTGTCTACAAGAGTGCCGAGTCTCTGTAAGATACCCACTTAGTAAATTGCCTTCAAATCAATTGTCTTGTATTCTCTCTATTTAAATATTGTCTTCCTACGGGTTATTTGTGTATCGTTCCAGTCACGGTATTGTGCCTTTTTTTTTTATTTTTTTTATTTATTTGTATATGTAGTCTTGCACTTAGAAGACCAAACGGCTTCAATACACTGGTGTTAGGATTTATGTAGAGATCATCTCCGCACATAATTCAACTTCCCAAATATTTAATTGAATTCTCCTGCTGACTAGCATAATTATATGGATCTTCCGCCTTGCACTTGGACATTACCCACTAAAATTTTCGGTGATTACAATGCTAGGCAAAAGAAAAAAAAAATGTAAACCTAAACTTTAGCAATCTCAATGATTAAAGAAAAACTGCCAGTCTTTAATTACTCATGATTATTTGCACATTGTGGAAATCTTGAACCTATGAATATCAGTGGAGACATCCTTTTCATGCTGTGATTCTGCCATTGTAACAAAATATTATCAGCCCATTTCCTAAGACTAACCACTACTAGTATTGTTAAACTGTCCTTCCCGGTGAGATGGTCAAACAAACGCTTTCATGTTTTCTCTGACCAGCACGATAACTTTACCGTTCTTGTTACAGAATGGTATAATTCATATCAATAACCTTGTAAGTAACATTTAAAATAATTTCTACCAGTTCACCTGGACAACCACTCAGACCTCTCAGTGTCAAAAGCACAACATAATATAGGTAGATAATAAAAACAGTTCACCAGTTTTTAAAATGGTGTAACCAATCAAAAGAATCATTCTCAAGGCATAAACGAAAATCTTGGAAGAGTGATGAGGATATGTGCCGCATTGGAGAAAAAAACCGTGCTAAAATATGATTTTAAAAACACCATAAAAACACTAGTTTTCTAAATTTCTTAGTTTTCTTAAGTTCTCTAAAATATTATAAGAAAATAATTATGGTTTTTGTTTTGTTTTAAGACAGTACAATTTGCATACGTCCTATATATGATCATAAGGAGCACTACAGCAGGCATACTGGCTCATGCTAGGTAGGTCGAAGTCACACCCCACCCACAGCCACTTGTGTATTTGTCTAACCTAGTTTTAAAGCTACACAAGATTTTAGCTTCAGTGACGCTACTCGGGAGTTTGTTCCGCTTATCCACAACTCTGTCATCAAACTAATGATTTCCTATATCCTTTGTAAATCTATTATTTTTCCATTTTGAACCCATTGCTGTGAGTCCTATCTTGATTAGATATTTTTAGCATGTTATTTTAAGCCCTTTTATTTTTTCTGTTTTCCATTTATACATTTCAATCATATTCCCCCTAATTCTACACCTTTCCAGAGAGTGCAGATTCAGGGCCCTCAGTCTTTCCTCATATGAAGGATTTCTGACACATGAGATCAACTCTGTCATCTTTGTAGGTTTTCCAGCGCATTTTTATCCATTCTGTAATAGGGTAGCCAGAACTGTGCAGCATAATCTAAATGAGGCCTTACCAACGATATATAGTGTTGAAGAATAACCTGAGGACTCCTGTTATTCTAACTTCTTGATATAAAGCCGGGAATTATATTTGCTTTATTGCAAACACGTACGCATTACTGCTATTACAACCCAGGAGTCCCAAAGGCCTGTTATCCTGGGTGTAAAGGGAGCAAAATAAACACAGCAGAAAACTTTTGACTTACATTATCCTTCACCAATTTAGAACAGAAGTATGTACACTATATACACTATGTACAGCAATAGGTATTAGTGCACTCCACGGTAAGCAAGGCAGAATAGAAGCCACTAGAGAGCAGACCGTGCTTCAACCTGCTCTAGAATGGGAATGACAAGGGCAGACAGGAGAGTGGTACCCACATAACCTCTGCGATTGCCAAAACCATCTTCTTATTGGCTGGAACCTGGGTACTGGTTGAACGACGGGACCCCATCGTCAACCCTCAGTCCGCTGGTTGGGGGAGATAGCCTGTAAATGAGGGTGTGTACATGCGCCGAATAAAGGTTACGTACTCTTTTCATGCCACAACTGCTAACTAGAATTCTTTTCATATTGCAGTCAACACTTTGTCAAGAACTATGCAATAGTGAAATGAAAATGGAGATCAATCTAGGTAGGTGTGTTTGTCCCTGTGGGTGTCTTTCCTTGTGGGTGTCTTTCCTTGTGGGTGTCTTTCCTTGTGGGTGTCTTTCCTTGCGGGACGTCTTCGTAGACACACCTACCTGGAAAAGTAGACACAAATGTAGTATAATACGATCCTTTATTGACAACGTTTCGCCCACGCAGTGGTCTTTATCAAGTTACAAACAGATCTACCTGACTTTTCACGTCCCTATGCTCCCTATATATACTCATGCACTCTTTGCTCAGGTAGATTTGTTTGACTTGATAAAGCCCACTGTGTGGGCTAAACGTAGACAGTAAAGGTTCGCATTATACTACATTTGTGTCTATTTTTCTACCGTGTCTTTATTTTATACCATTTATCTCCACCTACCTGGGCTGATGTCTACTTCCGCTTCACTATTGCATAGTTGTTGACGTAGTGTCGACTGTAACATGGAAGGTAATAATGGTAGAAATACCCACAAAATGTTAGGTACAAGAACACAGTTGCAGCTAATGTAGCATTTTTATTGTGGCAACGTTTCGCTCTCCAGAAGCTTGGCAAATCTCCTGGAGGGCGAAACGTTGCCACAATAAAATGTCACATTAGTTGCATCTGTGTCCTTTTACCTAACCCGACAGGTGTGTTGTAAATGGTTTAGATAACCCACAAGTTGAACTATGAGACACTTGTGCAACATTTTGGTAACTTTTATTGTGGAAACGTTTCGCCATCCAGTGACTTCATAAGTCCAATGCAGAGAAAGGTGGACTGGAGAAGCCACTTGCTGGCGAAACATTTCCACAATAAAGGTTCCCAAATGTTGCAAAAGTCTCATTCTTCAGCACGAAAGGTGCCTCGAGCTTGTCTTTCAGTAGTCTTCCCTGTTTGATTTGCTCCAATATATTTGTTTTTATTCTGAAATCATTATTGTATCCATTTTGATATTTTTTTATTATATGCATTTTTACGGCACTGATACTGTTTGCATTCTAACGTCACTGATATTGGAGAATTGACACTTTTGCAACATATGGGAATCTTTATTGAAGAAACGTTTCGCCACACAGTGGCTTCATCAATCCAATACAAAGCAGGAAGGTATAAGGAGAGGAGGAGTTTGATGTAATCAGTCCCTCGGCCTGGAATCGATGTGTTCAGTCCATCACTCTTGTAGGCAGTACAGCACAGAGCCAGAGAAGTGGCTTATATACTGCAGTCAGGTGAGTTGAAGCAGGAGGCGGCGGGATCACAGTGGGACCTGCCACTAGTGTAAGTAACATCATGGGATCTTGATACAAAGAATTCTTTAACACTTGTCCAACCCTTGGACGAAGACCTACTTACACTAGTGGATTGTTCCACTGTTATCCCGCCGCCTTCTGCTTCGACTCACGTGACTGCAGTATATAAGCCACTTCTCTGGCCCTGTGCTGTACTGCCTACAAGTGTGATAGACTGAACACATCGATTCCAGGCTGAGGGACTGATTACATCAAATCTTCTGCTCCTCTCCTGAAGAAGCCTATAGGCCTTCCTGCTTTGTACTAACAACATCATGGATCTGATGAAGCCACTGTATTGGACGAAGACCTACTTACACTAGTGGATTGTTCCACTGTTATCCCGCCGCCTTCTGCTTCGACTCACCTGACTGTAGTATATAAGCCCTGTGCTGTACTGCCTACAAGAGTGATGGACTGAACACATCGATTCCAGGCTGAGGGACTGATTACATCAAACTCCTCCTCTCCTTATACCTTCCTGCTTTGTACTGGACTGATGAAGCCACTGTATGGTGAAGCGTTTCTTCAATAAAGATTCCCGTATGTTGCATAAGTTTGTCAGTTCTTCAACTTATCGGTTTTCTAAACCATTCATAACGTCAATGATACTGTTTGTATTCTAACGTCACTGATACTGTTTGCATTCTAGCGTCACTGATATTAGTAATAATGGTAGAATTACAGACAGAATGTTACATAAATGGACACAAATGCAACTAATGCGACATTTTATAATGGCATCGTTTCGCTCTCTAGGAGTTTTGTCAAGCCGTTACGAGCATGACAAGAGTATACATATAGATACACCACGTGAGTATTTGTAGTGATGGTAGTAGTGGTGGTAGTAGTGGTAGTAGTAGTGGTAGTAGTTGTGGTGGTAGTAGTGGTGGTAGTAGTAGTCATTATTATAGCATGTATTCTGACATCACTAGTGATACTGTATCTGGTATGCATTTTGACATTACTGATTGTGTGTGTATTTTGGTGTCGCTGATATTATTATATGTATTCTGAAGTCAGATATTGTTCTGACGTCTGTTGTTGTTGTGTTTTTGACGTTACTTACATTATTGTACTTGGTATGTGTTTAAGCGTCTCTTATATTGCGACGTCTTTTGCCTGGGACTAGTTGACATCTCAGCATCACAAAGAAGGAATGAGAGTCCTAATCATAATTTTTAAAGGGGTGAACCGGTAAGCCAGTGGAAGGCCTCGGTCAGATGACCAAAAGTAGCAGCTGTGGCTCATCATATAACAAAGACCCGCGTCAGGAAACACTTGTTATGTTTCCTGACAAACATCTACATTAAAGATACCCAGATGTTGCACATGTGTCTAATTTTTCAACTTTGTCGGTATTGTATACCATTCATGTACAAACCTTACCTAACCTAAATCTATATCTCACTGAATTTTAGTTTCATATGAAGTTTCTTGGTATCACTGGGCATAAACTGAGGCAGCTTCTCGTCACATGATAAGTTTTGACATCGGCTTAAGCTACGTGATGTCAGTAGATGTGTTTGGTGTCACTCAGCGACTCGCCCAATTAAGGTCATTAAATATTTGGAGAGAACCCGCTGAGAGATCAAAGTAAGAGTTTTTCTCTTACTGACCATATATATTGCTCGGTCACACACTCTTTGATACGAACCAACTCTAATTGGCCAACTAAGAAAACAATTTTCAACGTATATTTTCATACTTGATTTACGAAGTCAATTTATTAACGCTTCTTTCTTTGTTTAATTAGGTTATATTAGGTTAATTGAGGTTAGACTGTTAGATTATATAAACGTATAATAATGTATATATTACCACACAAGAAAAAAAATGGTTGCAACACGCCTGCAACTCTAGGATGCGTTTAGATGTGCACGCAGATCCTTTGTGATGTAAGAATGCGTTGAATAGGTGTGGTGCGCGTTACTCGTGCTTTTTTTTTTAAGGAAAAATCAAAGAAACTGAAATAAAAATACACCTTTTCGAAAATTCTCTTACATACATTGATAAAAAATATGCCGCCACTGGTGCTGGTTGTAGACGCTCAGTCGAGGACAACACAACTGCGCCGCGCAAAAATACTGTTTCATTCCTAACACAAGACCATTTTTTCCTACCACCATGGCTATTTTTTTTTTTTTAGAATAAAACGGTATACAGATATTTAATTTTATACAGAAACTGATTTAGCAACCTTACCTTAATTTTCTAAAATGACCTTAAGTACCGTAATTTAACTTTAACAAATGAAACCTATATTAGATTTGCCTAAATTTACTTTGTATTATTTAACTTCAATGAAATTTAGTAATTGTGTAATGCTGAAATTTGTTTTTGCAGCGTTTTATTGCAATATATATGTCGTGCGGAATAAGTAAAACTAGCTAAAATAGCAACGCTTTTCCTGCCGAATAAGGCAAGCGAAAATTTGTGTATGAAATAATTTCGCAAAAATAATTCCGAACCTAACGAAAAAAATATATTTTATTGTGTTTATTATTAAATTATTGTAAATTCATCTAAAATATGTTTAGTTGGATTAGGCTAAATTAAATTGAGCTTGTTTTAATAAGGTTAGGAAAGTTTTCTAAGGTTCTTTTGGTACAGAATTATTAATTTTTGCATTAACATAAATGAAAAAAAATATATCTTTCAACGTATAAGAGAAATTTTTAGAAAGGACTTAATTTTAAACGAGTTCTTGTTAATGTCGTGCCGAATAGAAAAAATGGTCAGTTAGCAAGAACTCATTTAAAATTAAGTCAGTTAAGTTCAGATATTTGGGAGTGGACTTGTCAGCAGATGGTCTATGAAAGACGAGGTGAATCAAAGAATTGATGAGGGAGAAAACGTGAAAGGGGCATTGAGGAGTCTGTGGAGACATCGTTATCCATGGAAACGAAGAGCTCTTATATGGATGTGAAGCATGAGTGATGAATGCTGCAACAAACAGAAGACTGGAGGCAATGGAGATGTCGTATCTGAGGGCAATATGCGGTGTAAATATAATGCAAAGAATCCGTAGTTGGGAGATTAGAAAGAGGTGCGGGGTTACTGAAAGTATTTTCCAGAGGGCTGAGGAGGGGTTGTTGTGGGGGTTCGGACATTTAGAGAGGAACGAGCGAAATATAATGACTTGGAAGGGATCTGCCTAGAAAAGGTTGGAGAGAGGGGGTAAAGGAGGTTTTGTGTGTGAGGGGCGTTGGGCTTAGAGCAAGCGTTCGTGAGAGTGGTAGGAGTGGAGACAAATGGTTTGTATGGATTGACGTGCTGTTGGAGTGCGAGCAAAGTAATATGAAGGGATTCAGGGAAACCGGCAAACCGGACTTGAGTCCTGGAGATGAGATGTGCAGTGCCTCCACTCTGAAGGAGGGGTGTTGATATGTTGCAGTTTTTTTAACTGTAGAGTTGGCGCGCTTCTGGCAAGACAGTGATGGAGTGAATGATGAAGAAAGTGTTTCTTCTTTTTTGGGCCACTCTACTTCGGTGGGAAACGGCTGATGCATTAACACACACACACACACACACACACACACACACACACATACACACACACACATACACACACACACACACACACACACACACACATACACACACACACACACACACACACACACACACACACACACACACACACACACACACACACACACACACACACACACACACACACACATATATATATATATATATATATATATATATATATATATATATATGTAATTAACACATCAGCCGTTTCCCCACCAAGGTAGGGTGGTCCGAAAAAGAAAAACTTTCACTATCATTCACTCCATCACTGTCTTGTCAGAGGTGCGCTTACACTACAGTTATAAAACTGCAACATTTACACCCCCACTGTACTTCCTATCTCCAGGACTCAAGTCCGGCTTGCCGGTTTCCGTGAATCCCTTCATAAATATTACCTTGCTCACACTCCAACAGCACGTCAAGTCCTAAAAACCTTTTGTCTCCATTCGTTCCTAACACACTCATGCTTGCTGGAAGTCCAAGCTGCTCCCACACAAAACCTCCTTTATCCCTCCCTCCAACCTTTCCTAGACTGACCTCTACACCGCCTTTCTTCCACTATAGATTTATACACTCTCGAAGTCATTCTATTTTGTTCCATCCTCTCTACATGTCCGAACTACCTCAACAACCCCTCTTCAGCCCACTGGGCAATAGTTTTCGTAATCCCGCACCTCCTCCTAATTTCCAAACTACAAATTCAGTGCATTATATTCACACCACACAGCTCTTAGGCACGACATCTCCACTGCCTCCAGCCTTCTCCTTATCGCAACATTCACCACTCATGCTTCACACCCATATAAGAGCGCTGATATACCCTCGTACATTCCCCTCTTTGCTTCCATGGTCAAAGTTCTTTGTCTCCACAGACTCCTCAGTGCACCACTCACCTTTTTCCCCTCGTCAATTCTATAATTCACCTCATCATTCATAGACCCAGCTGCTGACACATCCACTCCTTAATATCTGGATACTTTCACCTCCTCCATACTCTCTCCCTCCAACCTGATATTCAATCTTTCGTTACCTAATTTTTTTTGCTATCCTCATCACCTTACTCTTTCCTATATTCACTTTCAATTTTCTTCTTTTACATACCCTTCCAAACTCGTCCACCAACCTCTGCAACTTCTCTTCAGAATCTCCCAAAAGCACAGTGCCATCTCCCATTTTGTGTTATATTCTTTATCTTTTAACCCCAAAACTCTTGTCAACACCCGAGCATTCACTTCTCTTACAACCCCATCTATAAATATTCTGAATAACCATGGTGACATCACACATCCTTGTATAAGACCTACTTTTACTGGGAAATAATCTCCCTCTCTCCTACATACTCTAACCTGAGCCTCACTGTTTTCGTAAAAACTTTTCACTGCTTTCACTAACCTACCTCCTATTCCATACATTTCCAACATCTGCCACATTGCCCCCCCCCCCTATCGACCCTTTCATACGCCTTTTCCAAATCCATAAATTCCACAAAAATCTCTTTGACCCTAGGCAGGGGCACTTCCTGTACTCTTGGCTCTCTCTTACTCCCTCCCTCACTCACTCCAGAGAAGTTGTCCTTTGGGAACGTACTTGCTTGGACATCTTCCTCTTTTCTGCAATTTTGCAAGCTCCTGTTGTGTTGATTGCAACACGGAAGGCCTAGAGCTATCATTCTACTTCCCCATGGTTGTTTTGTATATATATATATATATATATATATATATATATATATATATATATATATATATATATATATACACACACAAGTAGTCAATTTTTCCACTGGGGGCTGTATCCGGTTTAGGGCCTTCCACTGGGGGCTGTATCCGGTTTAGGGCCTTCCACTGGGCGGTGTATCCGGTTTAGGGGCCTTCCTCTGGGCGGTGTATCCGGTTTAGGCCTTCTACAGAGACATCCCTTCCGGTCTAGGACCAGCGGCTGGAGGGTCACCTTTTCACACCTAGGTGTTACTTCCGGTTTGACCTTGCCCTCGAGACTACCTCACCCTTGACCCCCCCGCCCACGACCCCCCTTCGCGACCCCCCCTTCGCGACCCCCCGTCGCGCGCCCGCCGCGCGCCCGCCCGCGCGCCCGCCCGCGCCCTTCACGACCCCCGCGCGCGCCCGCCCGCGCGCCCGCCCGCGCCCTTCGCGACCCCCGCCCGCGCCTTCTGCTGCGCTTTCTGCAGCGTCGTCCGGATCGCCCCTCGCCTCGAATTTTTTTCCGATTATTTTCGAATTTTTTTTGAATTTCATTTTCTTGTGCTCTCCATCTCCTCGGATCAAATTTTTGAGGTCCCCCCTCTCACTTTCACCCCCATCCCAAAATTTCTCGAAATCAAAGTCTCCATCTCCTCGGATCAAGTTTTTGGATTTCCCCCTATGGGGGTTTCGAAACTCTTATGATCTCCTTGGATTGCCCACTCCCACTTTCACCCCCAAACCCCAAAAATTTCTCGAAATCAAAGTCTCCATCTCCTTGGATCAAGGGTTTTGAATTTCTCCATCTCCTCGGATCAAATTTTTGAGGTTCCCCCGCTCACTTTCACCCCCATCCCAAAATTTCTCGAAATCAAAGTCTCCATCTCCTCGGATCAAGTTTTTGGATTTCCCCCTATGGGGGTTTCGAAAGTCTCCATCTCCTTGGATCAAGGGTTTTGAATTTCTCCAATTCCTTGGATCAAATTTTTGGGTACCCCTCCTTTCACCCCAAATTTTCTCGACAACACCATGACTCCATCTCCTCGGATCAAGTTTTTTTGGATTCCCCCCTATGGGGTTTTCGAAATTCTCCAATTCCTCGGATCAAGTTTTTGGATCCCCCTCTGGGGGTAAGCATGCTTACTACAGGTCTAAACAAGTCAAATGACCTAAGAAGGGTGTTTACTCGGCGGTCAGTGACTTCACACATACAAGCTGAATCTTGTCGACCCTTTTAGTTCATTAAAGTTAATAAGGGGACACTCACCTTCTGACAGTGACGTCACGCGATGACCGCGCACACAGGCTGAATCTTGTCGATCCTTTTAGTTCATTAAAGTTAATAAGGGGACACAGTACATCAGAAAGTCACATTTTTTTTTTCGTTAATACCCACAATTTCTTTACAACACAAGTCTAGACATTTTTTTTTAACTATTTCATCTCAGGTCACTCCCCACGAAGTAACCTCCTCCCCACCCTCCCAAACCCTCACACTCCAACCAACACCTCACAATTTTCACTCATAACCCCCAATTTTTCTCGTTTTAACCCTTTTAGTTCATTAAAGTTAATAAGGGGACACAGTGCATCAGAAAGTCACCACATCGCTTACATCCACTTTCGTTAAATTCACTACTCACAATTTTACATATTACGAAGTTAAATACGCACTTTTACTTTGAACATCTTCAAAAACACTCTCATAAATCATTTGAATACTCACAAAAATACCTTTATACATTTCCAAATAACACTGAAATTACTCCAAAAACATCATTCGAACACCCCCAAATCACCTCTGAATACTCCCAGAACACCTTCATAAGTACTCTTGCACATCATTTGAACACCTTCATAAGTACTCTCATAATCATTTGTACACCTTCAAAAAACACCTTTGAATACTCACATAAACACCCTTGAACACCTTCAAAACACCTTTGAACACCTTCAAAGCACTCTCATAATCATTTGAACACACTCAAAACACCTTTGAATAACCTCAAAACACCCTTGAACACCTTCAAAACACCCTTGAACACCTTCAAAAAACAACATTTGAACACACTCAAAACACCTTTGAACACCTTTGAACATTTCCAAAACACTATTTGAGTACTCCCAAATAAGATTTGACATCTCTAATTTATCTGCACTTACACATTTCATTAAATTACAACTGATCCCTCAGTCTCCAGACTAGGCATTTTCTCGTTTTTACCCTTTTAGTTCATTAAAGTTATTAAGGGGACACAATACATCAGAAAAAAAAGTCACAAAAACTAACTCAAACACTTTACTTTGAACACCCCCAAAACACTCTCATAATCATTTGAATACTCACATAAACACCCTTGAACACCTTCAAAACACCTTTGAATATCGTTTTTAAACTAATTTCATCACAACCCACTTATATCATCTTTTTTCGGTAACTCTAATTCGACTACACTACCCTCATCAATTACCAACAAATTTTACTCGTTTTAACTAATGTCATCACTGTAACCAAGATTTTCACAAAAAAAAAACTCTATGACACCTAACACACACGCACACACACACCCCACAACACCCACAACCCACAATTTTTCTCGTTTTAGCTAATTTCATCAGAAAGTCACAACAACAACAACCCACAACCCACATTTTTTTTCTCGTTTTAACCCTTTTAGTTCATTAAAGTTAATAAGGGGACACAGTACATCAGAAAAAGGCACAACACCCACAACCCACTTCACCCACAATTTTTTCTCGTTTTAACTAATTTCATCAGAAAAAGGCACAACACCCTTCAACACCTTCAAACACCCTTGAACACCTTCAAAACACTCTTAAACACCTTCAAAAACACCTTTGAACATTTCCAAAACACTATTTGAGTACTCCCAATTACACCACTGAATACTACTAAAACACGCTGAATTCAATCAAAACACCCTTCAACACCTTCAAACACCCTTGAACACCTTCAAAAAACAACATTTGAACACACTCAAAACATCTTTGAACACCTTTGAACATTTCCAAAACACTATTTGAGTACTCCCAATTACACCACTGAATACTACTAAAACACCGTTGAATTCAATCAAAACACCCTTCAACACCTTCAAACACCCTTGAACACCTTCAAAGCACTCTCATAAACACCTTCAAAAAACCTTTGAACATTTCCAAAACACTATTTGAGTACTCCCAATTACACCACTGAATACTACTAAAACACCGCTGAATTCAATCAAAACACCCTTCAACACCTTCAAACACCCTTGAACACCTTCAAACACCCTTGAACACCTTCAAAACACTCTTGAACACCTTCAAAAACACCTTTGAACATTTCCAATCAACACTGAAACACTTCCAAAAAACACAATTTGAGTACTCCCAATTACACCACTGAATACTACTAAAACACCGTTGAATTCAATCAAAACACCCTTCAACACCTTCAAACACCCTTGAACACCTTCAAAGCACTCTCATAAACACCTTCAAAAAACCTTTGAACATTTCCAAAACACTATTTGAGTACTCCCAATTACACCACTGAATACTACTAAAACACCGCTGAATTCAATCAAAACACCCTTCAACACCTTCAAAAACACCTTTGAACACCTTCAAAAAACAACATTTGAACACACTCAGAACACCTTTGAACACCTTTGAATATTTCAGAACACACACAAAAATCACATTTCACATCCACAAATGCATCTCAAATCCACTAAAATCATTATAATCAAGATATTCACAAAACTCTATGACCACCTAACACACACACACACACCTAACCTAACCTAACCTTACCTTACCTAACCTAACCTAACCTAACCTAACCTTACCTAACCTATCCTAACCTACCCTAACCTTGCCTAACCTAACCTAACCTTACCTAACCTATCCTAACCTACCCTAACCTTACCTAACCTAACCTAACCTAACCTAACCTAACCTAACCTAACCTAACACTACCTAACCTAACCTAACCTAACACTACCTAACCTAACCTAACCTAACCTAACCTAACCTTACCTTACCTTACCTTACCTTACCTTACCTTACCTTACCTTACCTTACCTTACCTTACCTAACCTAACCTAACCTAACCTAAAATATATTGGAACACTTCCAAAATACATTAGAGTACTCCAGAATTACTTTGAACGACTCCATTTGTTTGGATATTTCCAAATTAGTTTTGAAAACTTTATCGTAAAATCGAACATTATTTTCTTGTTGGTAAACACACCCAGGGTAGAAATATTTACTCGATTTCCGAATAGAAACACTTTCCTCGCTCTGAGAGACTCATTGAGCTTATATGGGCCGCCCCTCCCCCCCAACGCCACTGTATAATGCGATTCACACCCAAGGTAGAAAATCACCCCGCGGCAACACAGGTCAGACAGACGGCATGTAATGCGTTTCACACCCAAGGTAGAAAAATCACACCTGAATCAACTCACCTAACCGAACCTAACCTAACCTATCCTAGCCTAACCTAACCTAACCTAACCTAACCTAACCTAACCTAACCTATCCTAACCTAACCTAACCTAACCTAACCTTTCCTAACCTAACCTTTCCTAACCTAACCTATGGAGACTTTGATTTCGAGAAATTTTGGGATGGGGGTGAAAGTGAGAGGGGGAACCTCAAAAATTTGATCCGAGGAGATGGAGAAATTCAAAACCCTTGATCCAAGGAGATGGAGACTTTGATTTCGAGAAAAATTTGATCCGAGGAATTGGAGACTTTGATTTCGAGAAATTTTTGGGGTTGGGGGTGAAAGTGGGAGGGGGCACTCCAAGGAGATCATAAGAATTTCAAAACCCCCATAGGGGGGAATCCCAAAACTTGATCTGAGGAGATGGAGAGCACAAGAAAATGAAATTCAAAAAAAATTCGAAAAAAATCGGAAAAAAAATCGAGGCGCGGGGGCGATCCGGACGACGCTGCAGAAGGCGCAGCAGAAGGCGCGGGCGGGGGTCGCGAAGGGCGCGGGCGGGCGCGCGACGGGAGGTCGCGGAGGGGGGGGTCGCGAAGGGGGGTCGTGGGCGGGGGGGTCATGGGTGAGGTAGTCTCGAGGGCGAGGTCAAGGTCAAACCGGAAGTAACACCTAGGTGTGAAAAGGTGACCCTCCAGCCACTGGTCCTAGACCGGAAGGGATGTCTCTGTAGAAGGCCTAAACCGGATACACCGCCCAGAGGAAGGCCCCTAAACCGGATACACCACCCAGTGGAAGGCCCTAAACCGGATACAGCCCCCAGTGGAAGGCCCTAAACCGGATACAGCCCCCAGTGGAAAAATTGACTACTCACACACACACACACATTGTGCATGTAATTAATAGGACTGTGTTTAAGGCTCGCATGTGCATTTATGCACTGAATAAAGCGTACACTAATCGTATAGGTTTATCTTTTCGTATGCCCCGCATTAAAATATAAGAATTAACATGAATATTTTCGGTTTAGCTGGAGACCTTCAACAGGCGAGAAAGTTTATTGCTAGACTGCTAGTCCAACAAAATCGCGTGACACGGAGCAATTTTGAGATACTGTAACTACCGGACTTTTGATTTACAGTGTTACTGACAGCAATTAGAGCAGTTTCTATGCATTTTCTCCGTCTTAAATCTTCTTTAATCACTAGTTTAGCTTTACTGAATTTCATGAGGCGTCCAACATCGTCCCTATGTTGAACACACGCGTTATTACGGTCATCATTTCTGCAAGCATTTTTGTGTTCGGTGATCCTAATGTCCAGAGATCTGGCTGTTTCCCCTACATATACTTTGTCACACCCCCCCACATGGTACAATGTAAATTACTGTACTTGTGCCAGAATCATGCTTGAGTTTTTGTATCAGATTCCAAATAGTAGTTGAAGAGCTGGTAAATATTTTAGCCAGTTTTCTGTCAAACATTTTTGAAACGTTAGTGGCAACATTGCTGACCGGTACAACGATGTAACCTGCAGTCACGTATGAAGTGTAGGGAAAAGTGTAGTGAACTAAATGAATTGGTGATGTATGTGCATTCTTCTTCGAGGAACTGCATACTGGAAATTCTCTAGGCTCTCAGAAAGAAGCCAATAACTACCCCCACTAACGTTCCAAAAATGTTTGACAGAAAACTGGCTAAAATATCTGCTAGCTCTTCAACTACTATTAGGAACCTGATTTGGACAAAACTTGTTCATTCAAGCAGTTTTTTTAATTAAGACGAATTTTTAACTTGTGGGACTTGATCGGTGCAGAAGAAAACTGAGAAACAAAAGAAATTTTTACAGTTCAAAAAGGGGCAACCAACCTTATTCAACTAAAAATATGTTGGTTCTCCCTTGCCATGAAAACTTGGTTGATATGCTTTCTCTTAAGACTTAATATCAAAATTGTATTTAAAAATCTTGATACAGAAACGAGTATGCACAGATAAAGAGGGAGGCCCAGCGGTAGTACGAAAACGACATAGCATCGAAAGTCAAGTCTGACCCGAAACTGCATTTTAGCCATATAAGGAGGAAGACAACAGTCAAGGACCAGGTAATCAGTTGGAGGAAAGAAAGTGGTGAGCTCACAAGAAACGACCAAGAGGTATGTGAGGAGCTCAACATGAGATTTAATGGAGTATGTACAGTGGAAGCAGAAAGGGCACTGGGAAGACAAAACAGAGGGGTACTCCAACAAGGGATATACCAACAAGTGTTGGATGAATTACACACAACCGAGGAGGAGGTGAAGAAACTCCTAAGTGACCTTGATACCCCAAAGGCGGTGGGATCGGACAACATCCCTCCATGGGTCCTTAGGCAGGGAGCAGAGACACTGTGTGTGCCACTAACCACAATCTTCAACACATCCCTTGAAATTGGGCAAATACCTGTGGTATGGAAGACAGCAAATGTAGTCCCCATCTATAAATTAAGAAAGGAGACAGAAACGAGGCACTAAACTGTAGACCAGTGTCACGTGTATAATATGCAAAGTCATGGAGAAGATTATCAGGAGGAGAGTGGTGGAGCACCTGGAAGGGAACAAGATTATAAACGACAGACAGCACGTATTCATGGAAGACAAATCCTGTGTCACAAACCTACTGAAGTTTGTGGCAAGGTAACTGAAGTAAGACATAAGAGGGTGGGTTGATTGCATTTTCTTGGACTGCAAGAAGGCCTTCGGCACAATTCCTCACAAAAAAATTAATGCAGAAGCTAGAGGATCAGGCACGTATAACAGGAAGGGTATTGCAGTGGATCGGAGAATATCTGACAGGGAGGCAACAACGGGTCATGGTACGTGATGAGGTATCATAGTGGGCGCCTGTGACGAGCGGGGTCCCACAGGGGTCAGTCCTGGGACCAGTGCTATTCTTGGTATATGTGAATAACATGACGGAAGAGACTCAGAAATGTCCCTGTTTGCAGATGATGTGAAGTTAATGAGGAAAATTAAATCACATGCGGATCAGAGAGGTCTACAAAGAGACCTGGACAGGCTGGACGCTTGGTCCAGCAACTGGCTCCTAGAATTTAACCCCGCCAAATGCAGAGTCATGAAGATCGGGGAAGGGCAAAGAATGGCCAAAGACTGCAAACCTCACTCGAGGAGAAAGATTTGGGGGTGAGTATAATACCGAGCACGTCTCCGGAAGCACACATTAACCAGATAACTGCAGCGGCATATGGGCGCCTTGCAAACCTGAGACTAGCGTTCCAATACCTCAGTAAAGAATCTTTCAAGACTCTGTACACTATGTACGTCAGGCCCATACTGGAGTACACAGCACCAGTTTGGAACCCACACCTGGTCAAGCACGTCAAGAAATTAGAGTGCAGATGTTTGCAACAAGGCTGTTTCCAGAGCTGAGGGAAATGTACTACGAAGAAAGGTTAAGGGAAATCAGTCTGACGACACTGGAGGACATGAGGGTCGGGGAGACATGATAACGACCTACAAAATACTGCGTGGAATAGATAAGGTGGACAGAGACGGGATGTTCCAGAGATGGAACACAGAAACAAGGGGTCACAATTGGAAGTTGAAGACTCAGATGAGTCAAAGGGATATTAAGAAGTATTTCTTCAGCCACAGAGTTGTTAGAAAGTGGAAAAGTCTGGCAAGTGATGTAGTGGAGGCAGGAACCATACATAGTTTTAAGACGAGGTATGATAAAACATGGAGCAGGGAGGAAGAGGATCTAGAAGCGACCAGTGAAGAGGCGGAGCCAGGAGCTATGTAAAAACCCCTGCAACCACAAATAGGTGAGTACACACACACACACACACACACACACACACATACACGAGACGAGAGAGAGTGGTGGATTGATTGCATCTTCTTGGACTGCAAGAAGGCCTTCGACACAGGGAGGCAATAACGAGCCATGGTAAGTGATGAGGTATTACAGTGGGCACCTGTGACGAGCGGGGTCCCACAGGGGTCGGCCCTAGGACCAGTGCTATTTTTGGTATATGTGAATGACATGATGGATGGGTTAGACTCTGAAGTGTACCTGTTCGCAGATGATGTGAAGTTAATGAGGAGAATTAAATCTGATGAGGATCAGGTAGGACTTCAAAGAGACCTGGACAGGCTGGACACCTGGTCCAGCAACTGGCTTTTCGAATTCAACCCTTTCCAAATGCAAAGTCATGAAGATCGGAGAAGGGCAAAGATGACCGTAGACAGAATATAGGCTAGGTGGCCAACGACTGCAATCCTCGCTCAAGGGGAAAGATCTTGGAGTGAGTATAACACCGAGCACGTCTCCGGAAGCACACAACAACCAGATAACTGCTGCAGCATGTGGGCGCCTGGCAAACCTGAGATAAGCATTCCGATACCTAAGTAAGGGATCTTTTAAAACACAGTACACCGTGTACGTCAGGCCCATACTGGAGTATGCAGCACCAGTTTGGAACCTGCACCGGGTCAAGCACGTTAAGAAATTAGAGAGAGTGCAAAGGTTTGCGACAAAGTTAGTTCCAGAGCTAAGGGGAATGTCCCATGAAGAAAAGTTGAGGGAAATAGGCCTGACGACACTGGAGGACAGGAGGGATAAGGGAGACATGATAACGACATACAAAATACTGCGTGGGATAGACAAGGTGGACAGAGACAAGATGTTCCAGAGAGGGGACACAGAAACAAGGGGTTACTCCTGGAAGTTGAATACTCAGATGAGCCACAGGGATGTTAGGAAGTATTTCTTCAGAGTGGTCAGGAAGTGGAACAATCTGGCGAGCGATGTAGTGGAGGCAGGAACCATACATAGCTTTAAGACGAGGTATGATAAAGCTCATGGTGCAGGAAGAGAGAGGACCTAGTAGCGTTCAGTGAAGAGGCGGGGCCAGGAGCTGAGTCTCGACCCCTGCAGCTACAATTAGATGAGTACAATTGAGTACACACACACACACACACACACACACATACACACATACACATACATTCACGTACGCACGCGCGCGCACACACACACACACACACACACACACACACACACACACACACACACACACACACACACACACACACACACACACACACATTCACACACACATCTAGCGACCAGTGAAGAGGCGGGGCCAGGAGCTTGGACTCGACCCCTGCAACCTCAACTAGGTGAGAACTAGGTGAGTACACACACACACACAGTGAAGAGGCGGGGCCAGGAGCTATGTCTCGACCCCTGGAACCACAAATGAGTACACACATTCACACACACAGTGAAGAGGAGGGGCCAGGAGCTATGATTCGACCCCTGCAACCACAACTAGGTGAATACAACTAGGTGGGTACACACGTACACATACACACATATACATACACTTACACACAAACACATATACACACACAAACATACACATGGAGTTCAACCCCACCAAGTGCAAAGTCATGAAGTTTGGGGAAGGTTAAAGAAGACCGCAGACAGAGTACAGTCTAGGGAGGCCAAAGACTACAAACTTCGCTCTAGGAAAAGGGTCTTGGAGTGAGCATCGTACTGATCACATATCCCTAGGCGCACATCAACCTGATAACTGTTGTAGCATATGGGCGCCTGGCAAACCTGAGAATTGCTTTTCGATATCCAAGTAAGGAGTCATTCATGACACTGTACACCGTGTAGGTCAGACCCATATTAGAATATGCAGCTCCAGTATGGAACGCACACCTGGTCAGACACGTCAAGAAATTAGAGAAAATGCGACAAGACTAGTCCCGGAGCTAAGGGGTATGTCCTACGAGGAAAGGTTGAGGAAACACAACCTGACAACACAGGAAGACAGGGGGGATAGTGGGGACATGATAACGTATAAAATACTGCGAGGAATTGACAGGATGGATAAGGACAGAAAGTTTCAAAGATGTGACACAGCAACAAGAGGTCACATCTGGAAGTTGAAAACTCAAATGAGTCAGAGATATTAGGAAGTATTTCTTCAGCCATAGAGTTGTCAGGAAGTGGAATATTCTGGAGATGTAGTGGAGGCAGGATCTATACGTAGCTTTTAGAAGAGGTATGATAAAGCTAATGGAGCAGGGAGAGAATGGATCTAGTAGCCACCAGTGAAGAGGCGGGGCCAGGAGGTATGAATTGACCCTGGAAGCAAAATTAGGTGAGTACAATTAGGTGAGCGCGCGCGCACACACACACACACACACACACACACACACACACACACACACACACACACACACACACACACACACACACACACACACACACACACATCCTTATTGTCTTAAAAACATTAAGACCTAATGTTTCACTGGCGGGCGGACGTGTGGTATATTTGTGTTGCTCTTATTTCCGTCATCTTTCATTTCACCAAGACAAAAACCGACATATCTTCTGGACCACTGCATGCCAAGACCCAGGAAGTGTTACGTGTCGTCCAGAAGACAGTAGTGGAACAATAACAACAGCACCAGGAAGTGTTACGTGTTGTCCAGGAGACAGTAGTGAAACAATATTTACAGCACCAAGAAATGTTACGTGTCGTCCATTAGAAAGCAGTGGAACAATAACTACAGCATCAAGAAGTGTTGCGTGTTGTCCAGGAGACAACAGTGGGACAATAACAGCTACAGCACCTGCTATGTTAAGGATTTTATCTCACGCCAGTGTGTTCTAAGAGATCTTTGAGTTCTTAATTTAAAATTCATAGGAGCAAAACTAATTGGTCATCCTCCCCTCCGCCCAGTCCTAAAGGTATTCGTTCGGTTCTCAAGGAATCCTCGTAGTTGAAGACATGATTATTCCGGTTACTAGTGCTTGAAGCACTCAGATCAACCAAACCACCATTGCCGCGCTGATCGGAACTCTCTCGATACATTTATATGATTTTTCTCCTGGTAAAGGAGATTCAATGGACAGTTCGATATTCTATTCAGTAAGTGACGTAAAACAAATATATGAACAATATAACACGACAATATAAATATACTCACAAGTACAGCAACAATAAATACCTGGGAGTTCGTGGATTGCTGTGGGAGGTCATAAGGCTCCCAGTAGAAATAAGTCACACTGCTTAGATTTCTTGGATTATTATTCATTTGAGATTTGGACACCGAAAAAGACGGAGACAAAAACGAAGGAGAAATAATTATTTTTTTTTGTCGCAGTTGTCCCCCGCGGTCACCGTCTTGTGACAAGACCTCAGAGTGTTTGTTTATGCAACATCTCGCCGCTCCTCTCCCTGCACTGCCTGACCATATGGTTAGGTAGTAAACATAGAACATAAGTCTATTTCAGTTCTTTCAGATTACAGAGAGGTTATTCACAGCAATCCATGCTGAGGAATGTGATTAATTAATATTTATTAGTCTGATTTCGAAAGTGTTTATAGAGAGAGAGAGAGAGAGGGGGAGTGTGTTTGGGTTGGAAGTGAGGAACAACAGTGTGTGTGAGGACTGACTGAGACTGTGACTTACTGTGCGACTAAGATTAATAATAATAATGTTTATTTCTACAAGTACATGTACCAGTATACAGGCCTAGTTTACATCAATGATATAGGAAGCCCCTAGTAATGCTGAGCATTTCGGGCAAATTTTGTCCCAGGATGCGACTCACACCAGTCGACTAATACCCAGGTACCTATTTTACTGATGGGTGAACAATGGACAGCAGGTGTCTTAAGAGAAACACGTCACAATTTTTCCAACCCTACCGGGGGTCGACCCCCCGGACCTCAGTATGTGAGCCGAGAGCACTAACAGTCGAGCTATGGGACAGAGTCGCATTGACTGTGTGACTGGGACTAAGAGACTAAGACTGAAAGACTAGGGATGACTGACACTGTAACTTACTGGGACTGACTGACTGAGACACTGCTGTACTGACACTGAGGCTGCCTTGTGAGAGGCTGCATTCGAATGATGTACTGCTTACAATAATGAGCAAGCTTTTATTGAGAAAACTTGATTCTGTTTAGAGCTTTATAAAGTGTGTGTGTGTATGTGTAGCCAAATTTGTATTGATTTCTCTTCTTGGTATGTCAGTAACATAGATTAAAACAAGTAGTGGCAAGTACTGATACATGAGGCACTCCAGTAGTAACACTCCCCAAGAAGACATTTTTTCTTATTCGCATGTACAAATGGAAAACAGGAATAAAGAACGGGATGTAAATAGGGTGCTAAAAATAGCTAGCCTCGACAGGACTCTCAGCAGTGGCTTAAGTTGGAAAAAATCAGATTCAGGAAGGATATGATATAGGTTTGGTAATATAGTTGTGGATGAGTGGAACAAACTCATGAGTACCGTCATAGAAGCTAAGACGTTGTGTAGTTTTAAAAATAAGTTAGATAAATATATGAGTGGGTGTGGGTGGGTGTGAGTTAAGCCTAACTAGCTTGTGCTACTAGGTCAGATGCCGTACTCCTTCCTTAAGCGAATGTAACCAGACCTGACTAAGTTAGGGCGTTGGCTTAAGCCGGTAGGAGAATTAGACCTGCCTCGCATGGGCCAGTAGGCATGCTGCAATGCTCCTTCTTTCTTATGTTCTTAAATGCTGAAACTTTTTATTTAGTACCATGCAGATTTCCTCCTATAACACTGGTCTGCATTTGGAATGTTTTTAATTTTTATTTTTATTCATGGTTCCGATCTTACATATTCTTGAGCTGCTGATTGTAAATATTTAAACCATTTTGCTCTGTCACTTAAGGATTTTGAATAAAATACAAATTATGATAATAAAAAATGTGAATTTTTAATAAATTGTTAATTTATTAAAATTAGGCAAGTAATCATGAAAAAGCACAATCTGTAAGATTTAAGAATATATGAATGCCAAATCAACATGAATCAAATCAAATGCTTTTATTAAAAAAATATGATCCTAATGGTTAGCCTACATAATGAATCAGAGGAAAGAGGTACTTGAAAGCAGTTCCATTCTTGTTCAAGGTCTTCACAAAATTTTCTTGAGGTCAACTAGTGGCACAGTTTTCACGTTGTGATTTCATAGTGCTGGCTGTCTGCCCTACTATCCCAAAAACACAGAAAACATGAATACTTGGTGTATCCGCCTTGAAAACCTAGTAGGAGAGGAATAACTTTTAAAACACCACAAATGAGAAAATTGTGATTCTGGAACTTGATTGCAGATATTAGTGTCTCCATATTTGTGTAAGTTTCTGACATTTGGACATTATGGCCAGTTGACACAGATGCAGCTGTGTTGCCATTGTAGAGAAGTACAGCCTTTAAACTTCTTTCAGAAGAATCACTGAAGAGTCTCCATTCATCTGCTTTGTATGAGATTCCCTTATGTTCAATAAGGCCAGAAATATTTGAACAGAAAATTAAAGATTCCTCTTTGTCAAAGAACTGAGTGAATTCCGCTTCACGATGACGGTACCAAGCGAATGTTGTTCCAGGAGCTAGAAGCCTGTGTTCCTTCAGTCTAGAGCGAAGTAACTGTGCACTTTCTTTCGGAAGGTTAAGGTCTCTCACCTAGTCATTGAGCTCAACTTGGTTGAGGGGTTTGGGATCGTCATTTGTTGGTAGTTCATAGTTTACTTCCATCTCCTTAGATTCACTGGTATCAGACTTCGATGAAATTTGTCATGTCTCAGAGAGTCAATAAAAAATTCATGCTGATCAGTGTAATGAGTCTGTCTTCGTCCTCTGTTCTGTATATTTTGCCTTTACCATTTAGGATATTTTGCTCTTGTCCAAAATTTTCTTTTCAAAATTCCGTTCTTCATCCCCCTTACCGATGTGCATTTATTTCTAGCTTGTTATTATCTCTGATACGTCGATACATTGGCCCAATTCCCATATTGATTTCAATTTCTTTCCCTGTTTTACATAGCTACTCAGCACTGTCCATTAAACCATTCTTTAAAATTTCCTCTTTTATTCCCTCTTTTGGAATAGCATTTTTAAGTCCAGTTTCATAAATATATGCATTATTTTCGTCTGTCTTTTGAAACAGAATATCCCATTAAGTTTCTCTTTCCAATTGCCTTACAACATTTTATTATCCTTGTAATCTAGTTGTTTGTTTCTTTATGTTTTCCTCTTCAGAGACATATTTAAAAGCCGATGTTATATCCTTTAGAACTTGACCACTTTTGTAAGTGGTATAGATATTTTGTTTAAAATTTCTTCCTTTCTGCTGTAAATACCTGGTCAAGTATTAAGTATGTCACCTCTTACTCGTGTTACATCCTTTATATCCGGAGTTCCAATAATTTTCCACGTCATTCCCCACTTTTGGAACAAAATCTATAATGATTCTTCCCTTCCACTTGACCTTCTCTCTTCATCATGTTTTTATTTATCAATACACAGTTAAATTAAAATCAACTTTAGCGATTTTACTAGTAATAACACTCGAAGAAAGAACTCTATTTATTAGACATGTGTGACTAAGAAAATTAAAATTAATTCAGAATATAAAAGCACTTAACAGCTCCGTCTTCAACACTGTCAAGAACTGTCAGCACCATTTCTGCAGAGGATATATATCTCTCAGTAACACAACTCAGTCCGATCCCTTCACGTCTTTCTTGCTACTAGCTCTGATATATGAAGAGCTGTCGCATACAGAACACGACCTAGATAACGCTCAACCTGAGGTTTATGTGTAGTCTTTGACTTTACTGACAGACAGGAAGGAAAGCCCAACTCACACAGAAATGTTGAAGAGCATGGCATCAACACACGAAGAGGGTTGTTGGTAAATCCAGAATATATGGGATACATTTCACTCATCTTTCACTGAGAAGTTGTTGGAGTTCCAAAAACTCTTCGTAGGGCTCTATAGCTCTAGTTATGATAATTTGATTGCTATGTATGTCTGTGATCTGCCTTCAACACCTGGCTGATAGCATCTTCTCTGATGACTTGAGAAAGTTTGTGGAATTAGGTCGCATTTCCGTCTTGAATCCGTCTTCCCTCAGAGCTGCAGTTTTACATGGCGGATGATGTTATTTTCACTACCCTGCAATTTCCGGTTCAACTCTTTTAGATTTTGAAGATTTTTGCCAAATAAGCCTGAAATTCTGGCATGTTCATCTAGATGAGTAGGTCGTCTTCATTGTGAGTGACCAAGAAAGTCTTATCTTGAATAAACCCATAGACCCTAGTGAGTAAGTTTCCTTCTGACAGTCAGCTAACTTACATGTGTAACAGTGGAGCTTTGTGTTCGGCATCCATGTTATCACACAGTTCAGGGAAAAGACGTATCTTCAGGGCTGACCCTTTGATGAAGTTGATGGTCTCTAAATGAGCAAGCAGGACTACTGGTGATGCTTTGGAAGCAAGAGCTTCTCTCTAAATCATGCCCACTGCATCCCAACCACTGTAGGATTGTTACGTTTGACAAATGCCAAGAATCGAGATCGAGAGACAAGCATTGTTGGGACACACTGTACACACCGTATGTACACAATGTGAATACATCCCTACATAATATTCGTTCTCTATCAAGGAAAGTTGAAATTACTTCCATCACAGCCTTTTCTTTTGTTGCCGTGGTTAGTGGACGACGAACCAGGAAGTCTACTTTGAACAATGAAGAAGCCCAGAAAGATTTCCCATGTCAACTGTCTCATTTAAACAAATGGCAACGTACTTTGATGACTTCATCATGGCAGTAATCTGAGCTTTAACGTTGTGATACATAATATCATATATCCGTGGTTTGATAGTGTTTTGACAACGGGATTTGCTTTAGCACCATTATCGACGAAGACAATTTATGCATTGTTATTGATAGCACTGTATGGGCCTTCTTATCCTTGGCTATAGGAGCAGTTACATATGGCGGATGTGTAGTATCTATTGAAATCTGTTGAACAGATCTACTGCCATCCAACCTCAATTTCTTTAAACCATCGGGTTTCTGCTTAAAACAAATCCCTCGCCTTTTAAGCATACCCTGAGTGAAACTTTTCAAGATGCTGCTTCAGTTGAAATGTTTTCAGGGAGGCCTTTGCTCAATCTTTGTGGGATATTACGTACTGAGATAGCTTGGTGTCATCCTTCTCAATGTAAGAAAATCCACATTGGATGCAATCTAGCTAGCAGAACCTCTTATTTCCTGGCATGATGATTGACAAGAACAGTGACTGTGAAGTAGGAACACCTTAGTAAATACATAGATACCTTGAAACTAATTACCAAAGTTTCAGTTTTGTGTGTACACACAATTTTGTGAGTACACACACACACACACACACACACACACACACGTGTGTGTGTGTGTACTCATAACTCCTGGCCCCGCCCCTTCACTGGTCGCTACTAGGTCACTCCCTGCTCCATGAACTTTATCATACCTCTTCTTAAAGCTATGTATGGCTCCTGGCTCCACCTCCCTTCCCAGAGTATTCCACTTCCTAACAACTCTGTGACTAAAGAAATACTTCCTAACATCCCCGTGGTTCATCTGAGTCTTCGACTGGCAATTATGACCCCTTGTTGGTGTGTCCCATCTCTGAAACATCCTGTCCCTGTCCACCTTGTCGATTCCTCTCAGTATTTTACATGTTTTTTTTTTCATGTCCCCACTCTCCCTCCTGTCCTCCAGTGTCGTCAGGTCGATTTCTCTTCTCTCCTCGTAGGACAGGCCCCTTAACTCCGGGATTAGTCTCGTTGCAAACCTTTGCACTTTCTCTAATTTCTTGACATGCTTGGCCAGGTGTGGGTTCCTAACCAGAGCTGCATACTCAAATATGGGGCTGATGTACACGGTGTACAGAGTCCTGAACGACCCCTTACTGAGATGTCAGAATGCTATTCATAGGTTTGCTAGTCATCCGTATGCCGCAGCAGTTATTTGGTTGATGTGCGCCTCAGGAGATGTGTTCGGTGATTTACTCACCCCAAGATCTTTTTCCTTGGGTGAGGTTTGTAGTCTTTGGCCCCTAGACTGTATTCTGTCTGCGGTTTTCTTTGCCCTTCCCCGATCTTCATGACTTTGCACTTGGCGGGGTTGAACTCCAGGAGCCATTTTCTGGACCAGGCCTGTAGCCTGTCCACATCCCTTTGTAGTCCTCCCTGGTCCTCCTCCGATTGAATTCTCCTCATTAACTTGACATCGTCTCTAAACAGAGACACTTCTGAGTCTATTCTTTGCCATGTCATTCACATACACCAGAAACAGCACCGGCCCTAGGACTGACCCCTGTGGAACCCCGCTTGTCACAGACGCCCACTCGGACACCTTGTCACGTATCATGACCCGCTGCTGCCGTCCTGTCAAGTATTCTCTTACCCATTGCAGTGCTTCCTTGTTATACCTGCCTGATCCTCCAGCTTTTGCACTAATCTTTTGTGTGGAACTGTGTCAAAAGCCTTCTTGCATTCCAAGAATATGCAGTCTACCCACCCCTTTCTCTCTTTATGCTGTCACCTTGTCATAAAACTCCAGTAGGTTTGTGACATAGGATTTCCTGTCCCTGAATCCGCGCTGCTTCACCACTCTTCTCCTGATAATCCTCTTCACGACTTTGTATTCTCTGCATGTCAGTGATACTGCTCTGTAATTTAGTGCTGCGTTTCTGTCTCTGTTTTTGTTTTTTTTAAATTGGGACTACATTTGCTGTCTTCTATACCTCGGAGAACTGCCCTTTTTCGATAAATGTGTTGAAGACTGTTGTTAGTGGTACACAGAGTGCCTCTGTTCCCTCTCTCAGGACTCACAGAAAGATGTTATCCGGCCCCATCGCCTTTGAGGTATCTAGTTCGCCTAGCAGCTCCTCACCTCTTCCTCAGCTGTATGTATTGTGTCTAACATTTGGCGGTGTATCCCACCCCTCCGTAATTCACGAGTCCTTTCTATCTCCACTGTGTGTGTGTGTGTGTGTGTGTACACGAACGTACGTATGTACGGACGCACGCACCCTCGCTCGCACGCAGTGAAGAGGCGGGGCTAGGAGCTTGGAATCGACCTCTGTAACCTCAACTAGGTGAGTACACACACACACACACACACACACACACACACACCATCCCACTCCACACGCCACACCTCACGCGCCTCACCTCACACACTACACAACTCTTAAACTCTACATGTCCACATCCACACACTAATACCATACTCCACACACACCAACATATACCACTCCCACTCTTCACACACCCACGCCCACGTTAACACCCCCACTATCCTCATCTGCATTCCACCCTCATTTCTACACATTCACACACAACTCTCATATTCCACATTTACCTCTCCCAACACTCACATAAGTTGTTCACCTTCGCCACCTGCTTTGAAATATCAGAAAGGACACCGAACCCATTTTTTGCCTTATTTTTTACCCTTTAGATCATTCAAATTTTCCCTCAGAAGGTGAATTCCACCGTGGTTCAGAACCTCAGCTTTATATACTGATGCATACAAAACGTTTATCCTGTATTTCCAGTTCCAGTCTCGCAGTTTCCGCCTATTCTTTCTTTGTTTAAATCTCCAACTGCAATATTTTTTTCATTATCTCAGTGACTTTTCAGCAATAGTTCCATTATTATATGATATAATTCTTCATTTACCTTGGGATTTTTTTTCTATTTATATTAAATAATGGTTGGTATCCGCTGACTACAAAAGTTTTTTCATCGTTAGTTTGGATTTTTACCTCTTTAAGATTTCAACATTGTTTGTGTTTTGGAATTTAATTTCTGAAGCAGGTATTTTTTTACTAATATGGCCAATTACTCTTCCTACCCACTCTATCACCTCTCCACACCTCTACCTACCAACTCTGTCACGTTTCCACACCTCTACCTACACTGTCACCTCTCCACACCTCTACCTACACCGTCACCTCTCCACACCTCTACCTACACCGTCACCTCTCCACACCTCTACCTACACCGTCACCTCTCCACACCTCTACCGACACCGTCACCTCTCCACACCTCTACCGACACCGTCACCTCTCCACACCTCTACCGACACCGTCACCTCTCCACACCTCTACCTACACCGTCACCTCTCCACACCTCTACCTACACCGTCACCTCTCCACACCTCTACCTACACCGTCACCTCTCCACACCTCTACCGACACCGTCACCTCTCCACACCTCTACCTACACCGTCACCTCTCCACACCTCTACCTACACCGTCACCTCTCCACACCTCTACCTACACCGTCACCTCTCCACACCTCTACCTACACCGTCACCTCTCCACACCTCTACCTACACTGTCACCTCTCCACACTGAGTTGTTTCCCTCAACTACAAGGTCATTAAGTAGTTTTCCTACATTAGTTCACCTAAGAGAGGCTCTGAGGTGTCTTTTCATGTATTATATTCGTATTCTTCCTATATAAAAAATTTAAATAAATAATTGTCTCACCGTTTCCTTGTTTATTATCATGTGTTTTAGTCTGGTTACTACCTGTCTTGTGTTCCTTACTTGTTTATTATCATGTGTTTTAGTCTGGTTACTACCTGTCTTGTGTTCCTTACTTGTTTATTATCATGTGTTTTAGTCTGGTTACTACCTGTCTTGTGTTCCTTTCTTGTTTATTATCATGTGTTTTAGTCTGGTTACTACCTGTCTTGTTTTCCTTACTTGGATAAAACGTCTGGCAGGTTACTCTCCTCAAAACGTATCTTTATCCTCATTTAACCTTTTTTTTTTTTAGCAGCGCTTATAATTTGTTTATTTTTTATCCAGTTCTCTTTTGAAAGGCCTTGTTTAATTTGTCTTAAAGAATTGCAATTTCTTAAAATCATTAGTGTTCCTTTAATAACTTATTCTTTTGCTTCACCTGCATAACCTGTTTTATGTTTCAAATATTTTCTTCTTCACTTAAATCTGACAACATTATCACGAATACTGAAAATCTTGAAGAACTTTGTCAGTCACTGTTGTGGTTTTCTTCCATTGTATTTTCTTTACATATGGTTTCCTTCATTATGTATAAAGTTATTTGCTGTATCCTTTATTTCAAGACATGTGTTTCCCATAGCAGCAATTTCCTTAGCTAATAAATCCTGCTGTTTTATATCATGTTTTTCTTTTTTTTTTGGCATAAGTCTTCTGTGTTAATTTTACATTCATGTAGCTTTTATCCTCAAAGATTTTCTTGACTTTCTGTGATATCCTAAGAGAGCTGGACGTGTTTATTTAGTTTGACTCTTGCTACGTTATGCCTTCAAAAATATTTTTCTTTTTTCTTTTAACTCCTTTAAGTTTTTTATCTCCGCTATTTGACATTTTTTCTTATCTGTTCCTACTCTCCTTCATAACATCATTGCTTCTATTTATCTTCAAGATATTTTTTTCTATCAGCCCTTCCAGTCTTAGTTTTGTTCCAGTTTTGTCATTCTGTCCGACAGTTCCGTCCATCAATTCACCGGTTTTCTTATGTTTTTGTTTTTATTAATTCATTCCCATGCTTTGTGTATCCTCACTCGTGATGTATGAAAAGCTTCTGCTCGTGTTTGTTGTACTATTTTACCTTAAATCATCGATGTTTCCTCAACTCAGGAATCTTGTAGAGGAAATAATCTCACCGAACGGGTTGGGGTTGAATCCTTGTCCATATAGTCTTAAGACTTGTAGATCAGTCCTTTTAAAAAATATTTAATTTACATGTTAGGGGAATCCACGAGAGAGAGACAACTCTGCTCCCTTCAGAGCAACAGGTAACAATTGCCTTCATTCTCTAAGCAAGAGACGATGCGTTCATTCTTATTTACAATAAGCTAGCCTTATTACCAATTTCTACAGACATCTTATTGCCAGTTTTCCAGAAATTAAGATGTTGGTTAAGCTGTTTAATAGGGTTTAAAGCATATCGATTGCGCAAGTCTCATTAAGGCTTCACATAACCTGTTTCCCACCAGACAAGAAAACCTTTTTCCTAAGATAGGGATTAGAGTAAACTCTCGGTATATATACGATGAGAAACGTATATCTCTGTGTATATATCCTGTAAGATCGTGGTGCTTAATGCTGTGAGAAATATTAACTCAGGACACTAAACCTGAACATTGATAAATCTGATATCTACTCTCCCGACAAAACAGTTACATTGTTATTCTCATTCATAAATTATAATAAGTTAAACTACAGCTCAAAACATTGCAGTGAAATATTAATTAAAATTAATATTTTTACCCTTGCTATGGAATTTTCCTCAGAGCAGATTAATACAGAGGGCTGAGTAGTACAATGTTGATTAATATTATATTTAAAGGGGAGCGGTAAACCCATGAAGGTTAGAAGGCGTCTGGGAAACCGGAGGCAATCAGGTTTCATCGGAGGAAAAGGAGGGGGCAGCTCAGTTCCCTTCGATCAAGAGCCCTTCACCAGGAGTAACATCTAAGGACGAACGCCACATCTTATAATACCTTAAAACATCATTAATGCAAGTAAAACTTAAATATAAAGGCCTCGTATGCTATTGGTGTTTTAGCTTAACAAAAATGCCCTCGTCTCCGCTCTCGTAATGAGGTTAAGTCTGCTCCAACCCTGTGATATGTTACATTTCAATTGGTTTATTTCATGAGGTAGTTTAAGAATAACTCCACAAATCTAATAAGAGTTATGGATTATTCAAACTCGATTCATTTATAAATGAGGCAATCGTGTATAATCTTTAGCCGGATTCCAGTACAAATGCTTTGGATTTTGTGTGTCGTGGTTCCATACCGAGGAATTAGATCCTGTCTTCCTGCTTTCTTGTGTTAGACCAGCATCTGCTCAAGAGTTGGGTGGTAGAGATAAATTATAGACATCTCCCTATGAATAAACTACAGATGTCTCCCTTTTGTTTTTGAGTCGGCCGTAGACCCTTTTTCTTAATATTACGGAATTTTCCTAAGACAATTGGCGGGTATATCTATATTCAGTCTTTTATATGAATTTAGATAAATGATTTAGACAACCGACAACTTGATAAATTAGACAAATGTGCAGCACTTGGGTATCTTTACTGAGGAAACGTTTCGCCACACAGTGGCTTCATCAGTCCAATATATAGAAGAATGGTGAAGATCAGAAGGATCATACTCCTTCTGATCTTAACCATTCTTCTTTGTATGGGACTGATGAAGCCACTTTCTGGCGTAACGCTTCCTCAGTAAAGATACCCAAGTGTTGCACGTGTCTAATTTATCAACTTGTCGGTACTCTGAACCATTTGTCTACATCTTTTATATATACCACCAACCCCAACCATCAACCTTGGCCCAGTAGGACCAGAGCCACCCTCTCTACTTGAGAATGTTCAGCATCACCAACATGACTTGAAGATAGGTAACAAATACTGTACTGTACTAACGTAACCAGTTTTTAGTCTGAAACTCAGAGTTCACATATTTCACATAACATCATCAAAAAAATTGCTTAGAAAAAGAGTATTTTTCTACAGGGGTTTCTTAGAGGTCTGAGGAAAGCAAACCTGTTATTTTCTACATTTTTTTCACTTCATAAATCGTGAAAATCAGTTTCCAGGACCCACACGAATTATGAATGTCCAGTATATATAATAAATATATTTCTCTCGAAGAGCTGGAACCCAACACCTTGAGGAAGCCCACGGCACGCTTTTCCCACGATTCTTAACCCAAACCTATTGAGACGAAGAGGTACTGGTGGGCCAAGTACTAATACTTGATGAAATTGCGATCTTCTCTGTGATCAGCAGCAACAGCCCGTTGACCAGCATTAAATGGAATGAAATGCATGAATATAAATATATATATATATATATATATATATATATATATATATATATATATATATATGGATATATGGAGATACCACCTCTAGAACTTTACTGGGGACCCTCATCCTCAGAGAAGACAATAAATGTATCTCAGAGAAAATTCAAGGTTCTCCCTGGAGCTTTTTGAATGTTTTCTTCTCCTACCACCCCTATAATTTATATTATGTATGTACTTTATTAATAGACAGAATACATTGACAGAAAACACAAACATGAGTACAGTATATCAGAAGTTGTGAATCTCCTCCAGTTCCTCTGAAGCCAGACGCAAGCCCAGTACGCAGCATGCGTTTTCCCTCTGGATGGCCACGCTGAGGCACCATATATATATATATATATATATATATATATATATATATATATATATATATATATATATATATATATATATTTATATATACATATATGCAATAAGATCAGAGTAATATGCAAAACAACCACTGTGAAAGGATAGTGAAATTCTAAGAGCTTTCGTGACTTCTCACATTATCAAGGATCTATAAAGACAATACATCAAAGGAAGGCATATAAAGGGTCGAGAGCGCACCTCACCATCACATCCCACAACAAAGGAACACCTGACGCGCAACGACACCTGACTCGCAAGAAAGGAGGAACACTGCAGCAGGCCTGCTGGCCCAACTAGACAGGTCCTTCACGACATCCCACTAACAAAATCTTTGTCCAACCCAAGTACACTACCCAAGAATTAAGATTTATAATTTGTCCAATTTATTATTAAATTCTTCCCAAATTTTATAAACTATAAATGAATCTAATTTATATAAACCAAAGGAAATATTCATATTATTTTCAGAACTGCTTTTTATGAAACAAGATTCAAATATATTCCTGTCGACCATGGACTTGCTTGATATAACTTTCTGAAAATTAATTGGATGGTTAAAATCTCTCGCATGAATAAATAGAGCATTGGAATCTTGTCCAGTTCTAATGCTATATTTATGTAGTTTTATTCTTAGTTCGGGACTTTTACCAGTTTGACCGTAATAAACTATCGCAAATATTACAAGGAATCTTATAGACACATCTGTCAGCATTTTTGGGGAAATTCTTTATCAAAAGTGTTTTTTGCTGTATCAGATTTTTAAATACCACTTTGATATTAAAAGTCTTAAGAGGAGAAGGCTTATCAACCAAGTTTTCATGGTAAGGGAGAACCAACATATTTTTAGTTGAATCAGGTTGGTTGTCTCTTTTTGGATTGTAAAAAGTATTTCTTGCAATTTTAAAAAAAGTTATCAATTACATTTCTTGGGTATTTCAGATCATTAGCTATTTCATAAATTTTGGATATTTCTTCATCTATGAACTCTGGACTACAAATGCGCAAAACTCTCAAAAATATTGATGAGAAAACAAACAGGTTAATAGTGTATATAGAAACAGTAGTTTGTAGGTTTTCTGTAAATTTTAAATTTGAATTCATTATTACCCTTAATAATTAAAACATCTAGAAAAGGCAATGAGTTATTTTCCTCAAACTCAACAGTAAAGTTTATGGAATGGGCTAAGCTATTTAATTTAACAAGGAAATGGTGTATATCTACATTCTTGGGCATAAGACACAAAATATCAACAACATATCTGAACCATTTAGCTCTATTAGGGAGGATTGTGTTAAGCAATCTTGTTTCAAAAAATTCGACGTATAGGTTACTAAGAACAGGTGAAAGAGGATTTCCCATTGCCATACCAAACTTCTGAGTATAAAACTTATCATTAAATGCAAATTTTGCATCAACAGTGCAAAGTTTAATAAGTTTTATGATACGACCTGGCAATGGTAAAACGCAATTAACAAGTTTTTCAGATAAACTTAAATCATTAACTGGAACTTTTGTAAATAACGAAGTAACATCAAAACTAACCATGTTAAAATAATTTAAGTCAGTCAATGAGCTTAATTTAAGTTGTTTTTAACGTTAAAGTTAGAAATTTTTCCAACAATTTGGCTCAAAATGTCGACAAGCCATTTAGATAATTTATATGAAACTAAACCTATGGAGGTAATAATTGGTCTGACTGGATTACCTGGTATATATATATATATATATATATATATATGGTCTCGACAATTTATATACCTTCCATTGATGTATTGTCTTTATAGTTCCTTGATAATGTGCGAAGTCACGAAAGCGCTTGGAATTTCACTATCCTTTCACAGTGGTTTTGTGTGTGTATATATATATATATATATATATATATATATATATATATATATATATATATATATATATATATATATAATTTATATAATATGGCACCTTTGCCAGAGAGAGGCTGTGGGCATCCTGCTCTGTGTTTTTGGCACAATATCGTCCAATCAAGAACACCTACCAGGATTGTCATCAACAGGCTGGTGTGTGATTATCTGCTGCTTGTGTTGGAAAGGGCCAGAAGACTCTGCATTTCGTCTCTTCCTTCAGAATCAAGAAAAGTGTTGTTTATGTGAATTCAGTGAGGGAACATAACGGTCACCATGGGTAGGAGAGGTCGGTGAGGGGAGGCCTCATAGAGGAGGAGGCGGAGGTTGAGGGGTAAAACTGTTTCCCCCCCTTCCCCGTTTCCCAAGCAGGGGCGCATACACCGTGTGCTCGTGTTACAACAATGGAGTGTTTGTTCACCGTGTGTATAGTGTATATAGTGTATAGTGCGTAGTATGTGCATGGTATGCGCATAGCATGTGTAGTGTATAGCGGTGTGTCGTTTATAGTGGGGGCTATGGACAGAGCATAGTGGTGTATAGCAACAGGTGCACAGAGCATTGTGGTGTATAGTGACTTGTCCTGGGAGGGAGGGAGTGCCCTACTCCGCCTCATCACAAATCTTCCACTCCTCCCTTTCCTCCACGCCCACCACAAGGACAGGAGACCCCCTTTCCTCCCCCCACCACCCCCATGAACTACATGCGGTATGTGCCATGCGCCATTTTCCCTTCAGCCTGGGCTTACCACACAGTTTGAGGTATGGCAGATGAGGAAGCCAGCCAGCCACAAAGCCAGGGAAACAGTGCACCCAACAATGAAAGAAGAGGCACATGTCAGGTGTGTGGAGAGTTTCGAGCACGCAACAGGGATGGCCGCATTCGTGCACACAATAGGTGTGCGGGATCACATATCCCCCCAGCAGAGAGCCCACAGCCTCCACAGGCAGATGACAATTCCAATGGCAACCTCCTCACTTGCGATAACCTTCTGTTGGCATTCAAATCCACTGCTATCAGTACCCTATCCCACATCCCTAAAGCGGCTCGCCCATATGCAGCAGGGAAATTCACAGACCTTCTTAAGCAGGTGAATGGAGATTCCACCAACTTAGAAGCCGGAGGCACCATCCAAGCACGGCGCAACCTACTCTTGTTCGGCAATGTCTGTCTTGCAGTTCCTGAGAGACGAGGCAAACTGCTAACCACGTCAGTTATCAAGGCAGTGCGCAACTATCCAAGAACGGATAATTGTGTCCCTCTGTCCCATCATCACAAGAATCACAGAGGTAGACCCAAGAAAAGTCCCACTGAAAACGAGAAAATCTTCGCACAGGTTAGCAAAAAAATCGAAGAAGGTAACACAGTGGGAGCAATCCGAATAATTACAAGTGACGACACTGTAGCCCCCACAGATGAGACCATGGCCCAAGCACTAAGAAACAAGCATCCAACCAGGGACACCATAGCCATCAACAACAACCCTGAGGAAGACCCCATCACTGTACAATTAATTTTGCCAGAATTTGAAGTCTATAAGGCGATTGTCATTTTCAGCAGGATCTGCAGGAGGTTAAACTGGAATTCGACCTCAGCACCTCAAAGAGATGGTAAATCCAGTACTTGGTGCATCTGCATCAATTCTTCTCACCGAGTTAACAACTTTCGTCAACTGCCTGACTGGGCGAATCCCAGAAGAAATTAAACCTTTATTTTTTGGAGCCTCACTATATGCGTTGAAGAAGAAGGATGGGGGAATCAGACCTATTGCGGTTGGAAGCACACTTCGCCGTCTCGTTGCCAAAGCAGCAGTAAGAAACATTCGCCTAGAAGCCACCAGTTTACTCCAGCCACACCAACTGGGCTTTGGGGTCTCTCAAGGCAGTGAAGCTGCAGCTCATGCGGCATCAGGGACCTACCAGAAGACAAGGCCATAGTCAAACTTGATTTTAGAAATCCCTTTAATATGGTAAAGAGAGATGCTGTCTTGCCAGCTGTTCGGGATCGGTTCCCCAGTCTTTTTCCCTTCATTTCAGCTGGCTACAGCAAACCCTCAATTCTTTTTATTGGACAACATGAAATTCTCTCATCAGAAGGTGTTCAGCAGGGTGACCCACTAGCTCCACTTCTCTTCTGCTTGGCAGTAAGAGAACTAGCTTCCAGCCTATGCAGTGAGCTCAACATCTGGCACCTGGATGATGACACTCTGGCAGGTACTGAAGAGTCCCTGGTAGGGGACCTACAACTGGTGAAAAAACAGGGAGAAGACTTGGGACTCATCCTCAATCCCTCCAAGTGTGAAATCATTATGGCGAACCAGGAAATAATCAATGCTGCGCGAAGAATCCTCCCAGAAGTCTCTACTACCACTCCTTCCAACAGTACCCTCTTGGGAGCACCGCTGGGTCACCAGGCCATCGACACAGTCCTCAAGGACAAATTAAATGACCTAATGAGAATGGAGGAGAGAATAAGCAATCTTGATGCCCATGATGCTCTGTATCTCCTCACAAGGTGCTTTACTATTCCAAGACTCACTTCCTGAGGTGTGCACCCTCTTTTGACAACCCAACACTCGACGAATATGACGCACACCTGAGGTCAACCTTTAAGAAGGCACTGAACCTGCCACTAGAGGATCAGCAGTGGGATCAGACAACCCTCCCAGTGCGACTGGGAGGTATAAGGGTGCGCAAAGCAATGCATGTTGCTTTACCTGCTTTTCTGTCTTCGTGTTTGGCTTCCAGTGCATTAGTCAAGAAGATTGTTCCTGAACGCTTGAGATGTGGTAGGAGCTCAAGACCCCAGGTTTACTGAAGCAGTGATTCGGATGGACACCCTTACAGATTCCTCTAGTAGACCAGCTCCTCCCAAAGAACACACAGTCCCACTGGGACAAACCGATCATGAAAAAAATCGCCTACACAATGCTCTCCAACGCCTCAGGAAAGAACAAAGCTCATCTCCTGGCAATGAAGGCACCACACTCAGGAGATTTCCTGTTAGCTGTTCCCAATTCCTCCTTGGGCACTCGACTAGACCCACAGGCCATTCGGATTGGTGTTGCTCTTTGCCTAGCCGCCCCCATTCTCACCGAACATAGATGTATTTGTGGCAGGGCGACAGCTGATCAATTCGGACTTTATGGTCTCGTGTCACACAGCAGAAGGGAAGTATGCCAGGCATGAGGAGGTCAATGACAAAGAGAAGCCTCGCCACAGCCTGTTGCCCAGCTCAACGGGAACCCCAAGTGCAGAGGTCTGACGGAAGTCAAAAGCGTCCTGATGGAGCCACTATGCTACCTTGGAAGGATGGAAAGCAGATTGCCTGGGACTACACCTATGCCGCCACATTGACAGACACCTACTTGCCATACTCCGTAGTGGAAGGGGGTGGAGCTGCCTGCCACAGGAAGACCCAGAAGATCCGCAAATATGAAGACCTTCCCCCTTGCTATAACTTCATCCCAGTAGGGTCGGAGACCCTTGGAGCATGGGGCAAGTGTGCTCTAAAGTTCCTCAAAGAGCTGGGTGAAAAGCTCATCATAGAAACCAAGGACCACAGGGCGACCAGCTTCCTCTTTCAGAGATTCAGTGTTGGGATCCAGAGAGGAAATGCCTGCAGCATTCTGGGCACACGGCCCACCGCATGGGAGCTGGACGAAGTATTCGAGATGTTTTACTTTCTATTATATCTTTATGAATGTTTTGTCAATCTATTTTGTCTTTAAATAAAATATATATTAATATAGGGGGTGGTAGGAGAAAATTCTCAAACAGCTTCAGGGAGAACCTTGAGTTTTCCCTGAAGCAAGTTTATTCTTTTCTCTGAGGATGAGGGTCCCTAGGACAGTTCTAGAGGTGGTACATTATATATATATATATATATATATATATATATATATATATATATATATATATATATATATATATATATATATTTATACAATGTGTGTGTTTGTGTGTGTATATATATACTCACCTTATTGTACTCGCCTAATTGTGGTCGCCCTGCCTCTTCACTGAGTGCTACTAGGTCCTCTCTCTCCCTGCTCCATGAGCTTTATCATACCTCATCCTAAAGCTATGTATGGTTCCTGCCTCCACTACCTCACTTGATAGGCTATACCACTTCTTGACTACTCTATGACTGAATAAATACTTCCTAACATCCCTTTGACTTATCTGGGTCTTTCATCTTCCAATTGTGACCCCTTGTTTTTGTGTCCCCTCTCTGGAACATCCTGTCTCTGACCACCTTGTCTATTCCACGTAGTATTTTGTATGTCGTTATCATGTCCCCCTTAACCCTCCTGTCCTCCAGTGTCGTTAGACCGATTTCCCTTAACTTTTCTTCGTAGGGCATTCCCCTTAGCTCTGGAACTAACTTCGCCGCAAACCTTTGCACTTTTTCTAATTTCTTGACGCGCTTGATCAAGTGTAGGTTCCAAACAGGTACTGCATACTCCAGTATGGGCCTGACATGCACGGTGTACATTGCCTTGAGCTATTCTCAGGTTTGCCAGGCGCCCATATGCTGCAGCAGTTATCTAGTTGATGTGTGCTTCCGGAGACGTGCTCGGTGTTATAATCACCCCAAGATCTTTCTCCTTGAGCGATATTTGCAGTCTTTGGCCACCTAGCTTATACTCCGTCTGCTGTCTTCTTTGCCCTTTCCCGATCTTCATGACTTTGCATTTGGCGGGGTTAAATTCGAGAAGCCAGTTACTGGACCAGGTGTCCAGCCTGTCCAGGTCTCTTTGAAGTCCTACCTGATCCTCATCAGATTTAATTCTCCTCATTAACTTCACATCATCTGCGAACAGGTACACTTCAGAGTCTAACCCGTCCATCATGTCATTCACATATACCAGAAATAGCACAGGTCCTAGGACTGACCCCTGTGGGACCCTGCTCGTTACAGGTGCCCACTGTGATACCTCATCACGTACCATGACTCGTTGTTGCCTCCCTGTCAGGTATTCTCTGATCCATTGCAGTGCCCTTTCAGTTATATGCGCCTGATCCTCTAGCTTCTGCACCAATCTCCTGTGAGGAACTGTGTCGAAGGCCTTGCGGTCCAAGAAGATGCAATCAACCCACCCCTCTCTCTCGTGTCTTATTTCTGTTACTTAATCATAAAACTCCAGTAGGTTTGTGACAGGATTTGCCTTCCATAAATCCGTGCTGGTTGCCGTTTATACTCATGTTCCGTTCCAGTTGTGTGTGTGTGTGTACACACACACACACACACACACACACACACACACACATATATACACACACACACACACACACATATATATATAATATATATATATATATATATATATATATATATATATATATATATTTTTATTTCAACAAATCGGCCGTCTCCCACCGAGGCAGGGTGACCCAAAAAGAAAGAAAAAATCCCCAAAAAGAAAATATTCATTATCATTCAACACTTTCACCTCACTCACAGGCATTGTACTTCCCATTTCCAGGACTCAAGTCTGGTTATATAAAATAACCGGTTTCCCTGAATCCCTTCACTAAATATTACCCTGCTCACACTCCAACAGCTCGTCAGGTCCCAAATACCATTTGTCTCCATTCACTCCTATCTAACACGCTCACGCACGCTTGCTGGAAGTCCAAACCCCTCGCCCACAACACCACCTTTACCCCCTCCCTCGAACCTTTTTGAGGACGACCCCTACCCCGCCTTCCTTTTCCTACAGATTTATACGCTCTCCATGTCATTCTACTTTGATCCTTTCTCCCTAAATGACCAAACCACCTCAACAATCCCTCTTCAGCCCTCTGACTAATACTTTTATTACTCCACACCTTCTCCTAATTTCCACACTCCGAATTTTCTGCATTATATTTACACCACATATTGCCCTTAGACAGAACATCACTGCCTCCAACTGCCTCTTCGCTGCAGCATTTACAACCCAAGCTTCACACCCATATAAGAGTGTTGGTACTACTATACTTTCATACATTCCCTTCTTTGCCTCCATAGATAACATTTTTTGCCTCCACATATACCTGAATGCACCACTCACCTTTTTTCCTTCATCAATTCTGTGATTAATCTCATCCTTCATAAATCCATCCGCTGACACGTCAACTCCCAAATATCTGAAAACATTCACTTCTTCCATACTACTCCCCAATTTGATATCCAATTTTTCTTTATCTAAATAATTTGATACTCTCATCACCTTACTCTTTTCTATGTTCACTTTCAACTTTCTAACTTTGCGCACATTCCCAAACTCGTCCATTAACCTTTGCAGTTTTTCTTGAGAATCTCCCATCAGCACAGTATCATCAGCAAAATGTAACTGTGTCACTTCCCATTTTGTATTTAATTCCCCATAATTTAATCCCACCCCTCTCCCGAACACCCTAGCATTTACTTCTTTTACAACCCCATCTATAAATATATTAAACAGCAATGGTGACATTACACATCCCTCTCTAAGACCTACTTTTACCGGGAAATAGTATCCCTCTCTTCTACACACCCTAACCTGAGCCTCACTATCCTCATAAAAACTCTTTACAGTATTTAGTAACTTACCACCTATTCCATATACTTGCAACATCTGCCACATTGCTTCCCTATCCACTTTTATCATATGCCTTTTCTAAATCCATAAATGCAATAAAAACTTCCCTACCTTTATCTAAATACTGCTCACATATATACTTCAATGTGAACACTTGATCTACACATCCCCTACCCACTCTAAAACCTCCTTGCTTATCCGCAATTCTACATACTGTCTTACCTTTAATTCTTTCAATAATAACCCTACCGTACACTTTTCCTGGTATACTCAGTAAACTTATTCCTCTATAATTTTTACAATCTGTTTTGTCCCCCTTCCCTTTATATAAAGGGACTATACACGCTCTCCGCCAATCCCTAGGTACCTTCCCCTCTTTCATACATTTTTTAAAAAAAAATACCAGCCATTCCAACGCTATGTCCCCCCCTGCTTTCAACATTTCTGTCATGATCCCGTCAGTTCAAGCTGCTTTACCTCCTTTCATTCTACGTAATGCCTCATGCACCTCCCCCACACTCGCATCCTGCTCTTCTTCTCTCCTAAAGGATGGTATACCTCCCTGGCCAGTGCATGAAATTACCGCCTCCCTTTCTTCGTCGACATTTAAAAGTTCCTCAAAATATTCTCGCCATCTACCCAAAACCTCCATCTCCCCATCTACTAACTCCCCTTACTCTGTTTTTAACTGACAAATTCATTCATTCCCTAGGCTTTCTTAACTTGTTTAACTCCAATTTTTTTTATTATTTTCATTAAAATTTCTTGACAGTACCTCTCCCACTCTATCATTCGCTCTCCTTTTGCACTCTCTCACCACTCTCTTCACCTTTCTTTTACTCTCCATATACTCTGTTCTTCTTATAACACTTCTGCTTTGTAAATACCTCTCATAAGCTACCTTTTTCTCCTGTGTAACAACCTTTACTTCATCATTCCACCAATCACTCCTCTTTCTTCCTGCACCCACCCTCCTATAACCACAAACTTCTACCCCACATTCTAATACTGCATTTTTAAAACTATTCCAACCCTCTTCAAAACCCCCCACTAATCATACCTGCACCAGCCCACCTTTCTGCCAAATGTTGCTTATATTTCACCCGAACTTCCTCCTCCCTTAGTTTATACACTTTCACCTCCCTCTTGTTGTTGTCATTTTTCTCTTACATATATATATATATATATATATATATATATATATATATATATATATATATATATATATATATATATATATATATAATGTCGTGCCGAATATGTAAAACTGGTCAATTAGCAAGAAGTCATTTAAAATTAAGTCCTTTCTGAAATTTTCTCTTATACGTTTAAAGATATATTTTTTTCATTAATGTTGATGTAAAAATTTAGAATTTTGGACCAAGAGAATCTTAGAAAACTTACCTAACCTTATTATAACAAGAACAATTTATTTTAGCCTTACCCAACTAAATATATTTTAGATTTGTTTACAATAATTTAATACTAAACAAACACAGTGAAATATATTTTTTTCGTTAGGTTCAGAATGATTTTAGCGAAATTATTGCATACACAAATTTTCGCTTGTCCTATATGGCAAGATGAGCGTTGCTATTTAAGCCAAGATCGCAAGTTCTGCCTATTCGGCACGACATATATATATATATATATATATATATATATATATATATATATATATAATATATATATATATATATAAGCAATAATCATAGAATTTAATAAATTACATATTTTTTCCGAGCATATTTGAAATCACCTGTTTACTGTGATCTTATTAATATTTTCTTTTTAACGAATTTTCTTAATATTTTCTTTTAACGAAGAACGTAATTGGGTTAGGAGAAGTAAAGACGGTGTTTAACGTCATTAGAGGACCTCACGGCCAGCCTGAATTTCTTGTTAGCAAGGAAAAACTACAACACTATTACCTTCAAACACATTCCTCTCAACTTCAAAAAAAAAAACTAACAAAAATAATTTAATTTCTAAACGTTCTTTAAATTAGCTGTACAAGGAAGGTGGTACAGATGTAGGTAGTCTTCTGAAAACTGAATAATTAACTCTTGCGAAATAGAAATACATTTTGTCTTCATATTATTTAAGTGCACCCAACTTCAAGATCCATGAAATTTTCTATCAGCCTGGCTGGCGCCTTTCCCTGGGTGAGTCAACAGTGGTCGACGGAAATTAGATCTTGTCAAAAAGGTGACTTGACGCTAGAAAGTGTGTGAACGAGTACATTCAAGAAATGTGGAAGGTCACTTCACATAGGCCGAGGGTCAGTTGATAAGGGGTATGTTTATGTAAGGAGTGAGCGCACTAGTTCCCTCTCGGTATCGTTGTCTCTCATCAGCTCGCTGGCTAGTCCATGCATAGTGTTAACCTCTATATAGAATTATAAAAGTAGAAGAGATGTATGTTTTTGTCTCTATAGAATTTTAAGTGAATGAGAGAAGCATATTCCTGTCTCCAAGAAAGTCGTAAGTTCCTGATTCTGTATGATTATAAGTGTAGAAGTGACTTAGTTTCCGTTTGCTGATGTTCTGTGCTAAATAATATGACATTTGAAAAATATTTTATACAGTATTAATTCACTTCCTTACCTCTACCTTATGGATATACCATGTAAACCAGGCACAGGGTCTACGAACCTTCTTTGGTGCTGCAATTGTAACTCGTAGTTAACCTCACACTGTTTCTCACTCTCTCTCTCTCTCCCTCTCTCTCTCTCTCTCCCTCTCTCTCTCTCTCTCTCTCTCTCTCTCTCCCTTTCTCTCTCTTTCCCTCCTCCCCCTCCTTCCCCTCCTCCCCCTCCTTCCCTCCCTCCCTCCCCCACACACGCACCCTCTCAATTACACACCCATACACAATTACACACCTAAAACAACCCCTCCTCCACATACACACAGATAATCAGGACTAATAAGTAGAATGGTTGAGCACCTGGATATTCATGGAGTCTTCAACGATAGCCAATACAACTTTAGGGAAAAATAGCCTCGCAAACCTACTGGAGTTGTATGAAGAATTAACCGAGCGAGCTAATAAGAAGGCGTATTGCATTTTTGTGATTCGTTAAAAAAAAAAGATTCGACATTTGCTCATAAGTTATTGATCTACAAACTTTTAGTGCTGGCAGAAAGAACGGGAAATTTTTACGAAAGGAGAGAAGATAGTGTCGGGATGGACAAGAGTGTTTTGTGGTGTCCTACACTTTTCCCTACATACATCGCCACTGTTCCTTAACTTCCTGAGACAGAACACGTACACCATAGGCCTGACACGATAAGGTTCTACATATTAATATTTGAGGAAGAAAAACTAAAAAGGGAAATTAACAGGAAAAGACTACAAGAGTATCTGGAGAGGCTGAAGGGATGCGAGATAAGTGCTTATTAGATATCAACCGCAGCAAATTCAAGGTTATGGAAATTGAAGTAGGGAGTAGAAATAAGGAGCACAGACTGGGAAACAAAACCTATAATCTTCAAAGAGGAAAGAAACCTAGTGATATGCATTTTTTTGTAATCAAGGGGAAGCACTATACCTGTAGGGGTCACACAACGAGAGGTAATCAGATTCGATCCAGTGGAAGAAAGAGATGTTCCAGTTTTGTGAATTAAGACCCCCCTTCGTCGGTAATCCTAGGGTAAAAAAATCCAGTTCCCTTAGATCAAGAGTCCCTCGGTAGCATCAAGGCACCCAATGGAAAATGTCGTTAAGAGTTGATGAATAAGACACACAGGCAACACCTGGGTACACACTTCCCCCTTAACACTTAACTTTCTAATACAGACGCACATCACCCAAATAACCACAGAAGGTTCTTCAAGGTACGCAACACCGGTATGCACACTCCACCTGACACAACACATCAAGAAATTAGAGCCCAGAGATTCTCTGCGAAACTAGTCGTAGAGTTACGAGAAGTAGATGTTTTCGGTGACTGCGTAATCCGAGAAAGGAATCCCCGCATTCCATAACCCCAGTTCCTTGTGCCCCAGTGCACGCGACAACAATAGTGCAAAGTGCAGCATTAGACGAAAATGCAAACTAACATCCAAATATCTTCAATAATAATAGTAAATTAGGACATAGCCCAAATCTAATTCAAACCCTTCTGTGTACCTTCTAAGAGACCAAAGAGACTAATATCGTGAAATTACATTATCAGTTTATCATTGAAAGTTTGAAGCTAGTCAGATGCGATACTCAGCAGTTATCGCAATAAAGTATTATCCAGAGGGCTGAGGAGGGACTCTTGAAGTGATTCGAACATTTAGAGAGGGTGGAACGAAATAGAATGACTTGGAGAGCGTATAAATCTGTAGTGGAAGGCAGGGTAGGGTCAGGCTAGTAACGGTTGGGGGAAGGGAGTGAAGGAGGTTTCCTGTACGAGTGGCTTGGACTTTCAGCAAGCATGCGTGAGCGTGTTAGATAAGAGCGAGTGGAGACAAATGGCTTTTGTGACTTGACGTGCTGTTGGAGTGTAAGCAAGGTAACATTTATGAAGGGATTCAGGGAAACCGGCAGGCCGGACTTGAGTTCCGGAGGTGGGAAGTACAGTGTCTGCATTCTGAAGGAGGGGTGTTGATAAGCTGCAGTTTTATAACTGTAGTGTAGACGCGCCTCTGGCAAGACAGTGATGATGAAAGTGTTTATTTTTTTCGGGTCACCCTCCCTCGGTGGGAAACGGCCGATGTGTCAATAAAATAATAAAATGAGTGATGCGGCAGGCCGTGACGTTATGCTAACGGCTTCTACCCGGCATAATGCACTAATGCATAATGCTCCGGCATTATGCTGGGGAGCTCACCCGGTATAATGTTGTGATTTGCACTGTATGTTGCTGCTGCTGCTGCTGCCATTGCCGTCGTCCGTGCTTCTGCCGCCGCTATATTGAGATGTAACCCTACTACTCCTTGAGAGTCAGTGATCCGCAGTATAAAGAGAGGAATGTACTAGCTGTGCAGGAAGATGGTGAGCACATTGGTGCCAACACTTCACCAACCATATACAAAAACTAGTACACTCAACTTCGGATTTTTCCCAACATATAAACACCATCAGACTGCCTCAAGTATGAACACGATGGCACCAGCGAGTATAAACATGGCACACGTAGATATTAACCGTGGCGGTCGTATACACGGTGACTCTAGTAGAAATACACTCTGTATCCATCGTAGAGACGTAGCACTCGTAGATATACTCACAGTGACACCCACAGATATATACAGTGGCACCCACAGATATATACACACAGTGACACCCACACATGTACACACATTGGCACCCGCAGTTATACACAGTGACACCCACAGATATACACAGTGGCACCCACAGATATATACACACAGTGACACCCACAGATATACACAGTGGCACCCACAGATATATACACACAGTGACACCCACAGATATACACACACAGCGACATCCACAGATATACAAACACAGTGACACTCACAGATAAGATAAGATTTCGTTCGGATTTTTAACCCCGGAGGGTTAGCCACTCAGGATAACCCAAAAAAGTCAGTGCGTCACCGAGGACTGTCTAACTTAATTCCATTGGGGTCCTTAATCTTGTCCCCCAGGATGCGACCCACACCAGTCGACTAACACCCAGGTACCTATTTGCTGCTAGGTGAACAGGACAACAGGTGTAAGGAAACGTGTCGAAATGTTTCCACCCGTTGGGAATCGAACCCGGGCCCTCCGTGTGTGAAGCGGGAGCTTTAGCCACCAGGTCACAGTGACACCCACAGATATACACAGTGGCACCCGCAGATATACACACAGTGGCACCCACAAGCTTGAAGTTAATGGCGCACACAAATACACACAGCGATGTACCACGACGTTTATAAAATGTTTTTTTTCACACCGCTAAGATGATAAACATTGTGCGTGCCTAGTGGCACCCACTACTAGTGATGGCTGCTCCACACTAGCATTATGATGACCCCTTCATCTTCCCTCCACTTTCTCTTTCTACATATATTTATGCTTTCATCTAATTGTGCACGCATGAATATAATTAATAAAAACAGTAACAACAATTTAAGAAAATTATTGTTTACCAGAATCAGCAAATTACAAAATTTCGCTGTATTCTTTGTGACGAAAAAAATAAGCTTTTAGTGTATTAATGTATGTATTAGGATGAAGGGTAATGGTTTTGACCAGGTTCCGTGGATTATCCTGACTTCGCCCTCTACTGCATTTCTGATAATCTCTCGGGTTTGGACTCAGGCAACAAACCGAAAGGGCTTAGAATTTTGTAGTTTAAGTGAAGTGATCCCGTGTTGGCAAGTGTTGTGTCATACTAGAAATATACCCTGAGTACCATCTTAATCACCGATAATCCATTATTCCAACATCTTGGATGTGCCAGAGTCCGTCATAAGCTCCACTGACACTTAAGTCTGGGACTTGAACCAGCCTCACCAGTAATACCGTTTACTTAGAAACACAGAGGGTTTTATAGACTAGAAGAACTTTCGTGAGAGTTTGTGTTACCATCAAAACAGAGCTAATAACCCTTTCATCTGTTCTAGCAATTCTACACAGCCTTGGGCAGTGCATTTCTTTCAAGTTTGGTTTGTAGTAGTTTTTATAGTTTTGATTTTCATTAATAAATGTACTGATTGTTAAACATTTTGTCTGCCTACTTTTGTGTTTGTATATTGTAAAGGAAGGAGTCGCCAGGTGTAAGGACAGTCTCCCTTTAACTTTTATAACAAAATTATATTGAATAAAACCATGTAGATAAAGTAGTGGATGAAAAGTTGTAAAATTAATATCATAAGTTATAATATCAGTGTCATTATTATAAATAAAAAAAATTAACAAATATTGCATATAGTGAAGAACCCAACACTATTGTTCTTTTCTTTCACAAGAGTTTTACAAGGTTACCTTATGTTTTCTTAACTTTATTTACAAGCTAAGAGCTCTTACCTATATCAACTCATTTTAATTGTCCCTCTCTCTCTCTCTCTCTCTCTCTCTCTCTCTCTCTCTCTCTCTCTCTCTCTCTCCCTCCCTCAAGGGAAATTCCTTGATGCTGGTGACGGGCTCTTGATCCTGGGAATTGAATCTGTGCTCAAGTTCCCTAAACTGAGCTTGAATACCTTCCATCCTCCCCACATGCGCTGTATAATCCTACGGGTTTAGCGCTCCCCGTGATTTTAATTATAATTCTCTCTCTCTCTCTCTCTCTCTCTCTCTCTCTCTCTCTCTCTCTCTCTCTCTCTCTCTCGCTCGCTCGCTCGCGCGCGCGCGCGAGCACACACACAAACACACCACACAAACACACCACACAAACACACCACACACACACACACACACACACACACACACACACACACACACACACACACACACACACACACACACACACACACACACACACACAGAAAGAAAGGTTGAGGGAAATTGGCCTGACGACACTGGAGGCCAGGAGGGTCAGGGGAGACATGATAACGACATATAAAATACTGCGCGGAATAGACGAGGTGGACAAAGACGGGATGTTCCAGAGATGGGACACAGACACAAGAGGTCAAAATTGGAAGTTGAAGACTCAGATGAATCAAAGGGATGTTAGGAAGTATTTCTTCAGTCATAGAGTAGTCAGGCCATGGAATAGCCTAGAAAGTGATGTGGTGGAGGCAGGAACCATACATAGTTTTAAGGCGAGGTATGATAGAGCTCATGGGGTAGGGAGAGAGAGGACCTAGTAGCAATCAGCGAAGAGGCGGTACCAGGAGCTGTGACTCGACCCCTGCAACCACAAATAGGTGAGTACAAATAGGTGAGTACACACACACACACACACACACACACACACACACACACACACACACAGAAACACACCATACAAACACACCACACAAACACCCCCCCACACACACACACCACACAAATACACCACACAAACACACACCCCTACGAGGAGAGGTTAAGGGAAATCGACCTGACAACACTGGAAGACAGGAGAGTTAGGGGATATATGATAACGACATAAAAATACGGAGAGGTATAGATAAGGTGGACAGAGACAAGATGTTCCAGAGATGGGACAGAGCAACGAGGGGTCACAGTTGGAAGCTGAAGACTCACATGAACCATAGGGATGTTAGGAAGTATTTCTTCAGTCACAGAGTTATCAGGAAGTGGAATAGCCTGGGTAGTGATGTAGTGGAGGCAGGATCCATACATAGTTTTAAGAAGAGGTATGATAAAGCTCACGGAGCGGGAAGAGTGACCGGGTAGCGGCCAGATGAAGAGGCGGGGCCAGGAGCTGTGACTCGACCCCCGCAACCACAACTAGGTGAGTACACACACACACACACACACACACACACACACACACACACACACACACACACACACACACACACACACACACACACACACACACACACACACACACAATTAAATTTACTAATAGTACAATAAATTGAACCTGGTTTAATCTTAGGATTGTGTCATATAACTCTCTCCGCCTATTGTCTTACACTTGTTCTTTATATGAACACAATACTTCGGGGGTTTTCACGCCAGTGGTTATTATTATTAAATATATTTTATCAAAGGAAAAGCAAATTCGCTTTAAAAGGAATGTGTTTTGTAGATCCGCAGAAACAGATAAGATTGTGCTTGTCTCCTGCTGACACTGCAGCAGTCACATAATGAACTCCGGCGCCGAGGCAAGTCACTTCTTGGACGCATCTATATATGTGATTGTCAAACATCATGAAGCGGGAGATGTCTAGCTCAGAACATGATGCAAGTGTCGGCAAGGCAACACACACACACACACACACACACACACACACACACACACACACACACACACACACACACACACACACACACACACACACACACACACACACACACACATGCCACCTCTGGCACTCCTCTCCACATGTGGTACAGCCAACATATTTTAAAGTATTTAATTAGGAAGACTTCCCACAGTAAAATAATTATTAATGTATTCACAAGATTTAATATTCAGATTTAATACTAGAGAGGTAGATCTCATTTCTTGGATCAAGAACCCTTCACTAACATCAAGGCATCTCATTAGAAGGTGCCATCTAAATTAGTGTAAAGTGCAGTGTTTATTAGATGGTTCTGTGTGCACTAGTAAATGAGGACCAGGGAACGGGTGGGGGTTGTACCCATGGCGAGCGAGTGGTAAAACTCCAGGCCAGTGCGTAAGCCACTGGGCCAGCTGGCTACAACACACTATGATCATTAATAGGTGGCATTGTATCCTAGTAAGTAGCACTACATTAGTAAGTGGCACTGTCATCGTAAATAGCACTACATGCACTAGTAAGTGGCACTGTATACACTAGTAGGTGGCACTATGTAAACTTGTAAATTACAAAGTGTCAGTAATGGGGTGGTAGATGAGTCACTTATTACCAGTCACTCTCAGACCGTTGCCATTCCACATTTACCTTCGTTAATCTCTAAACTATTTTTTTCTGTTCTGAGCCGGACAATGAGGCTGACGGAATACATCTGTGGGTCTCGGTCTCGGACTCACTCACTCACTCTCTCTCTCTCTCTCTCTCTCTCTCTCTCTCTCTCTCTCTCTCTCTCTCTCTCTCTCTCTCTCTCTCTCTCTCTCTCTCTCTCTCTCTCTCTCGCTCTACCTCCCTCCCTCTACCTCCTTTCATCCCTCCCTCTCTCCAGAGCTGATGTTTCTTGGAAGAGAAATTTCTTATATTGTTGAGATAGGAAGAGATAGTATTAGTCAAAAATAGAAGATTACTTTCCAAAACAAACAGCCTTGTTAACTAGACACAACATGGTAAGATTGCAGCCTGGTACACATCCAGCAAACTTGAAAGATTTCCTGAAGGATCATCGAACGCAAAAGGGAAATTCGATATGGGCAAAAGTGCTGGGCTTTCTTTCAGCACGTTAGCAATAATTATCACAATATACATAAAGCAGATACAAACGATTAAGTTTAGACTCAGTTCTTATAAACATTACACCAAACTATTACGTTAAACATATCAGTGGAAACATTACACCAAACTATTACGTTAAACATATCAGTGGAAACCAGATGCTCTTTCAGAAATATCCTTTAGAAAATATGTGACAGAAATGGGTGGCCCGGTGGCCTGGGTAGCTAAAGCTCCCGCTTCACACACGGAGGGCCCGGGTTCGATTCCCGGCGGGTGGAAACATTCGACACGTTTCCTTACACCTGTTGTCCTGTTCACCTAGCAGCAAATAGGTACCTGGGTGTTAGTCGACTGGTGTGGGTCGCATCCTGGGGGACAAGATTAAGGACCCCAATGGAAATAAGTTAGACAGTCCTCGATGACGCACTGACTTTCTTGGGTTATCCTGGGTGGCTAACCCTCCGGGGTTAAAAATCCGAACGAAATCTTATCTTATCTTATGCACCCAGCTTAAGTCAGAATGGCAGCGCAGGAGCGAATTCCATCGATGAACCTGGCACAATATTGCACAGAAGTGGACTTCAATATTCTTACTGGTCTATACTGGGAAGCTTCTACTCATGATCATCGACACATGAATCTACTGTGTTGCCTACATGTTGCTAAATGTATGTTTGTTCCTCCCATCTGCCACATGGTTGCTAAACCTCTGCATTCCTCACCTGACGCATAATAAGAAATGATTTTCACCTGAGATGATGACCCGTTTTCCCTACATATGTTCATTCTCACTTTTTTTTTTTTTAATCTGCTGAAGAAGAGTCCTGATGAGTATCAAAATAACCAGGCCTACTTTTTTTTTCTTGTTTCTGTTGTCTCCATGTGGGTTATTATATAGCAAACACCCATGCACATACACTCGCATTCCCGCGCGCGCACGCACGCAAAAACAAACACACACACACGCACACACACACACACACACACACACACACACACACACACACACACACACACACACACACACACACACACACACACACACACACACACAAAAACAACCACAGCTGAGTACAATATATATATATATATATATATATATATATATATATATATATATATATATATATATATATATATATATAATATAACACGTTGGGTGTTTGCCACAGAGGCAGGGTGACTCAAAAAGAAAGAAAAAAAACTTTCATCATTCAACATTTTTGCCATCACTCACACATAATTACTGTCTTTGCAGAGGCCCTCAGGTACGACAGTTTAGATGTCCCTCCAAACTGCCAATATCCCAGGCATTGTACTACATCTACAGGAGCAATGCAATGAAAGGAAAAGGAAATAGGAATATCAGTAAAAGTCTAGACAGATGCATTTAGGAGTGCAGTCCTGTCTAGAAAGGACAGCTTGGAGCACCACCTGTCACTCCACTCGTGTGCCCAGGAGAGGACAGTTGTCAAGGAATGGTTTAAGAAAAAGAGAGAATGACAGTAAATCCTATAAGCCTCCCGAAAGTTACATGACAGTCATTAATGGCCCCCCTTTTGTGTCACTGGATGTATTAAAGACATGATAATCAGCACTGTTGTATGTATGAACACCTGATAGAAATAGCATTATGTCTGGGAAATTTGCATACTCTTGCGTGTGCAAAATCACAGCAACAATCCTTGAAAAATAACTAAGAAAGTACCATCAATTACATGTCGTTTCGGCCATGAATATGGTAAGTTATTTAATGCCTAAGCCCATTAATTTAACTTAACACTTAGCATATTGCTAACAAAGAGGCCAACAAAAGTTCCTTAAGAAATAACTATGCTTTACCTTTTGGTTCAAATGAAAGAGGCTTACCTTGAGTAGTTCAGACATCGAGGATATCTTGTATGAAAGGCCCCTGGGAGCTAGTGATCATGTGGTTCTGTGCTTCGACTACATAGTTTAGCTCCAAGTGGAGAGAGTAGCAGGAATAGGGTGGGAAAAACCAAACTACAAAAGGGAGAACTATTCAGGCATGAGGAACTTCCTTCAAAACATTCAGTGGGAGAGGGAACTGACAGGAAAACCAGTACAAGAAATGATGGACTATGTGGCAACAAAATGCAAGGAGGCAGAGGAGAGGTTTGTTTCCAAGGGAAACAGAAATAATGGGAAGAACAGAACGAGTCCTTGGTTCACCCAAAGGTGTAGGGAGGCAAAAACTATGTGTACTAGAGAATGGAAAAGGTACAGAAGACAGAGAACTCAGGAAAATAAAGAGATTAGCCGAAGAGCCAGAAATGAATATGCACAGATAAGAAGGGAGGCTCAGCGACAATATGAAAATGACATAGCATCGAAAGTCAAGACTGACCCGAAGCTGTTGTACAGCCACATCAGGAGGAAAACAACAGTCAAGGACCAGGTAATCAGACTGAGGAAGGGTGATGGGGAATTCACAAGCAACGACCGAGAGGTATGTCAGGAGCTCAACACGAGATTTAAAGAAGTATTTACAGTGGAAACCAGTAGGACTCCAGGAAATCAGAACAGGGGGGTACACCAGCAAGTGCTGGATGAGGTACATATAACCAAGGAGGAAGTGAAGAAGCTGCTATGCGAACTTGACACCTCAAAGGCGGTGGGACCAGACAACATCTCTCCGTGGGTCCTTAAAGAGGGAGCAGAGATATTGTGTGTGCCATTAACAAAGATCTTCAACACATCATTTGAAACTGGGCAACTCCCTGAGGTATGGAAGATGGCAAATGTAGTCCCAATTTTTAAAAAGGGAGACAGACATGAGGCACTAAACTACAGACCTGTATCACTAACGTGTATAGTATGCAAGGTCATGGAGAAGATCATCAGGAGGAGAGTGGTGGAGCACCTGGAAAGAAACAAGTGTATAATTGACAACCAGCATGGTTTCAGGGAAGGAAAATCCTGTGTCACAAACCTACTAGAGTTTTATGACAAGGTGACAGAAGTAAGACAAGAGAGAAAGGGGTGGATCAACTGCATTTTTTGGACTGCAAAAAGGCCTTCGACACAGTTCCTCACAAGAGGTTACTGAAAAAGCTAGAAGATCAGGCACACATAACAGGAAAGGCACTGCAATGGATCAGAGAATACCTGACAGGGAGGCAACAACGAGTCATGGTACGTGACGAGGTGTCAGAGTGGGCGCTTGTGACAAGCGGGGTTCCACAGGGGTCAGTCCTAGGACCTGTGGTGTTCTTGGTATATGTGAACGACATAACGGAAGGGATAGACTCAGAAGTGTCCTTGTTTGCAGATGATGTGAAGTTAATGAGAAGAATTAAATCGGATGAGGATCAGGCAGGACTACAAAGAGACCTGGACAGGCTACAAGCCTTGTCCAGCAACTGGCTCCTTGAGTTTAACCCTGCCAAATGCAAAGTCATGAAGATTGGGGAAGGGCAAAGAAGACCGCAGACACAATATAGTTTAGATGGCCAAAGACTGCAAACCTCACTCAAGGAAAAAGATCTGGGGGTGAGTATAACACCGAGCATATCTCCTGAGGCGCACATAAATCAGATAACTGCTGCAGCATACGGGCGCCTGGCAAACCTACGGATAGCGTTCCGATACCTCAGTAAGGAGTCGTTCAAGACACTGTATACCATTTACGTCAGGCCCATACTGGAGTATGCAGCACCAGTTTGGAATCCACACCTAGTCAAGCACGTCAAGAAATTAGAGAAAGTGCAAAGGTTTGCAACAAGACTAGTCCCAGAGCTACGGGGATTGTCCTACGAAGAAAGGTTGAGGGAAATCGGCCTGACGACACTGGAGGCCAGGAGGGTCAGGGGAGACATGATAACGACATATAAAATACTGCGCGGAATAGACAAGGTGGACAAAGAAAGGATGTTCCAGAGATGGGACACAGACACAAGAGGTCACAATTGGAAGCTGAAGACTCAGATGAATCAAAGGGATGTTAGGAAGTATTTCTTCAGTCATAGAGTAGTCAAGTCGTGGAATAGTCTAGAAAGTGAAGTAGTGGAGGCGGGAACCATACATAGTTTTAAGGCGAGGTATGATAAAGCTCATGGAGCAGGGAGAGAGAGGATCTAGTAGCAATCAGTGAAGAGGCGGGGCCAGGAGCTATGACTCGACCCCTGCAACCACATATAGGTGAGTACAAATAGGTGAGTACATACACACACATATATGTAGAAAGAAATTTGGTAATAAGTAATACATATTTTATGAAAAAGAGGATAAATAAATATACAAGGTATGATGTAGCACGTAATGAAAGTAGTTTGTTAGATTATGTATTGGTGGATAAAAGGTTGATGGGTAGGCTCCAGGATGTACATGTTTATAGAGGGGCAACTGATATATCGGATCATTATTTAGTTGTAGCTACAGTTAGAGTAAGAGGTAAATGGGAAAAGAGGAAGGTGGCAACAACAAGTAAGAGGGAGGTGAAAGTGTATAAACTAAGGGAGGAGGAAGTTAGGGCGAGATATAAGCGACTATTGGCAGAAAGGTGGGCTAGTGCAAAGATGAGTAGTGGGGGGGTTGAAGAGGGTTGGAATAGTTTTAAAAATGCAGTATTAGAATGTGGGGCAGAAGTTTGTGGTTATAGGAGGGTGGGGGCAGGAGGAAAGAGGAGTGATTGGTGGAATGATGAAGTAAAGGGTGTGATAAAAGAGAAAAAGGTAGCTTACGAGAGGTTTTTACAAAGCAGAAGTGTTATAAGAAGAGCAGAGTATATGGAGAGTAAAAGAAAGGTGAAGAGAGTGGTGAGAGAGTGCAAAAGGAGAGCAGATGAAAGAGTGGGAGAGGCACTGTCAAGAAATTTTAATGAAAATAAGAAAAAATTTTGGAGTGAGTTAAACAAGTTAAGAAAGCCTAGGGAAAGTATGGATTTGTCAGTTAAAAACAGAGTAGGGGAGTTAGTAGATGGGGAGAGGGAGGTATTAGGTAGATGGCGAGAATATTTCGAGGAACTTTTAAATGTTAAGGAAGAAAGGGAGGCGGTAATTTCATGCACTGGCCAGGGAGGTATACCATCTTTTAGGAGTGAAGAAGAGCAGACTGTAAGTGTGGTGGAGGTACGTGAGGCATTACGTAGAATGAAAGGGGGTAAAGCAGCTGGAACTGATGGGATCATGACAGAAATGTTAAAAGCAGGGGGGAATATAGTGTTGGAGTGGTTGGTACTTTTGTTTAATAAATGTATGAAAGAGGGGAAGGTACCTAGGGATTGGCGGAGAGCATGTATAGTCCCTTTATATAAAGGGAAAGGGGATAAAAGAGATTGTAAAAATTATAGAGGAATAAGTTTACTGAGTATACCAGGAAAAGTATACGGTAGGGTTATAATTGAAAGAATTAGAGGTAAGACAGAATGTAGAATTGCGGATGAACAAGGAGGTTTCAGAGTGGGTAGGGGATGTGTAGATCAAGTGTTTACATTGAAGCATATATGTGAACAGTATTTAGATAAAGGTAGGGAAGTTTTTATTGCATTTATGGATTTAGAAAAGGCATATGATAGAGTGGATAGAGGAGCAATGTGGCAGATGTTGCAAGTATATGGAATAGGTGGTAAGTTACTAAATGCTGTAAAGAGCTTTTATGAGGATAGTGAGGCTCAGGTTAGGGTGTGTAGAAAAGAGGGAGAATACTTCCCGGTAAAAGTAGGTCTTAGACAGGGATGTGTAATGTCACCATGGTTGTTTAATATATTTATAGATGGGGTTGTAAAAGAAGTAAATGCTAGGGTGTTCGGGAGAGGGGTGGGATTAAATTATGGGGAATCAAATTCAAAATGGGAATTGACACAGTTACTTTTTGCTGATGATACTGTGCTTATGGGAGATTCTAAAGAAAAATTGCAAAGGTTAGTGGATGAGTTTGAGAATGTGTGTAAAGGTAGAAAGTTGAAAGTGAACATAGAAAAGAGTAAGGTGATGAGGGTATCAAATGATTTAGATAAAGAAAAATTGGATATCAAATTGGGGAGGAGGAGTATGGAAGAAGTGAATGTTTTCAGATACTTGGGAGTTGACGTGTCGGCGGATGGATTTATGAAGGATGAGGTTAATCATAGAATTGATGAGGGAAAAAAGGTGAGTGGTGCATTGAGGTATATGTGGAGTCAAAAAACGTTATCTATGGAGGCAAAGAAGGGAATGTATGAAAGTATAGTAGTACCAACACTCTTATATGGATGTGAAGCTTGGGTGGTAAATGCAGCAGCGAGGAGACGGTTGGAGGCAGTGGAGATGTCCTGTCTAAGGGCAATGTGTGGTGTAAATATTATGCAGAAAATTCGGAGTGTGGAAATTAGGAGAAGGTGTGGAGTTAATAAAAGCATTAGTCAGAGGGCAGAAGAGGGGTTGTTGAGGTGGTTTGGTCATTTAGAGAGAATGGATCAAAGTAGAATGACATGGAAAGCATATAAATCTATAGGGGAAGGAAAGAGGGGTAGGGGTCGTCCTCGAAAGGGTTGGAAAGAGGGGGTAAAGGAGGTTTTGTGGGTGAGGGGCTTGGACTTCCAGCAAGCGTGCATGAGCGTGTTAGATAGGAGTGAATGGAGACGAATGATACTTGGGACCTGACGATCTGTTGGAGTGTGAGCAGGGTAATATTTAGTGAAGGGATTCAGGGAAACCGGTTATTTTCATATAGTCGGACTTGAGTCCTGGAAATGGGAAGTACAATGCCTGCACTTTAAAGGAGGGGTTTGGGATATTGGCAGTTTGGAGGGATATGTTGTGTATCTCTATACGTATATGCTTCTAAACTGTTATATTCTGAGCACCTCTGCAAAAGCAGTGATAATGTGTGAGTGTGGTGAAAGTGTTGAATGATGATGAAAGTATTTTCTTTTTGGGGATTTTCTTTCTTTTTTGGGTCACCCTGCCTCGGTGGGAGACGACCGACTTGTTGAAAAAAAAAAAAAAAAAATATATATATATATATATATATATATATATATATATATATATATATATATAGTGTGAAAGGATAGTGAAATTCCAAGCGCTTTCATGATTTCTCACATTATCAAGGAAATATGATAATATATATATATATATATATATATATATATATATATATATATAATAAGTATAGAATTTGCAGAATAGGCAAAATATACACAAACACTAATCTAAGGCCGAAAGGGAGACGAATCTAGGAAGATTGGGACAAGGTATGCAGTGCTCTCCATGCAGGGGATGAGATGAAAAGTCAAAGCCACCTTTCTGAATGCTGGCTGCTTTGGACCAAAACGTCCAGCATTAGCTGAGCACAAAAGTATTGACCAGTTTCTACCTACCTGTAGTCTACCTGGAGGGTATTCCGGGGATCAACGCCCCCACGGCCCGGTCCATGACTAGGCCTCCCGGTGGATCAGGGCCTGATCAACTAGGCTGTTACTGCTGGCCGCACGTAGTTCAAAGTATGAATCACAACCCGGCTGATTCTGCACTGACTTTAGGTATTTGTTCAGCTCCCTCTTGAAGACAACCAGGGGACTATCGGTAATTCCCCATATGGCTGGTGGGTGGCTGTTACTGTGCTTTCTTTTAGTGTACTAATGGCGCCCCTACTTTTTATTGGGGGTATGTTGCATCGCCTGCCAAGTCTCTTGCTTACGTAGGGAGTGATTTTTGTGTGCAGATTAGAGACCAGCCCCTCTAGGATTTTCCAGGTGTAGATTATGATGCATCTCTCTCGCCTGCGCTCCTGTGAGTACAAGTCAAGTGCTTTCAAGCGTTCCCAGTAGTTAAGGTGTTTGACCGAACTTATATGTGCAGTAAAGGTTCTCTGCACATTCTCAAGATCTGCGATTTCACCTGCTTTGAATGGAGATGTTAATGTACAACAGTATTCCAGCCTAGGGAGAACAAGTAATTTAAAAAGGATCATCATTGGCTTGGCATCTCTTGTTTTAAATGTTCTCATTATCCATTCTATCATTTTTCTCGCAGATGTGATAGTGGCAGTGTTATGATCCGTGAAGGCGAGATCCTCAGACATTACCACTCCCAGGTCCTTCACATTATCTTTCCGCTCTATTGTGTGATTAGAGTTTGTAGTATATTCAGTTCTAGCTATTATTTCCTCCAGTTTTCAATAACGGAGTAGTTGGAATTTGTCTTCATTGTTCTCCGTTGCCCATTGGAAAACTTGGTTTATATCTTCTTGGAGATTTACCGTGTCCTCAGTGAATGACACTCTCATGCAGATCCTAGTATCGTCTGCAAAGGATGATACGGTGCTATGGTTTACATCTCTGTGTCTGATATGAGGATGAAGAACAGGAATGGGGCGAGTACTGTGCCTTGTGGAACAGAGCTCTTCACTATGGCAGCTTCCGATTTAACTTTGTTTACCACTAATCGTTGTGTTCAATTGGTTAAAAAGTTGATCCATCTGCCCGCTTTTATGTACTATGATCGCACTTGTCAAAGGCTTTTGCAAAATCTGTGTACACTACATCTGCTTTCTGTTTGTTTTCCAGTGCATCCAAGACCATATCATAGTGATACAGTAATTGTGAGAGGCAGGAGCGACCTGCTCTGAACCCATGTTGCCCTGGATTGCTCAAGTGTTGGGAATATAAGTGATTTACAATCCTGCTTCTTAGAACTCTTTCGAAGATTTTTATGATGTGGGACGTTAGAGCTGTTGGTCTATAGTTCTTTGCTATTGATTTGCTGCCACCTTTATGGAGTGGGGCTATATCTGTTGTTTTTAGTAACTGTGGAATATCACATGTGTCTATGCTCCTTCTCCATAGCATATTTAGGGCCCGAGAGTGGGATTTCTTGCAGTTCTTAATGAACATAGAGTTCCACGAGTCAGGGCCTGGGGCTGCGTGCAAAGGCATGTTGTTAATGGCTTTCTCAAAGTCTAGTGGAGTTAGGGTTATGTCAGAAATCTGGCCTACATTGACAGGGTTTTGAAACTCGTTCATGAAAAATATTATTTGGATTATCGATCTTTAGACTGATTGGCGGTTCACTAAACACAGAGTCGTATTGAGACTTCAGTATCTCACTCATTTCTTTGTTGTCATCTGTGTAAGTTCCATCTTGTCTGAGCAGGGGCGCGATGCTACATGTGGTTTCTGCCTTCTTTTTGGAATATGAAAAGAAATATTTCGAATTTCTCTCAATTTCACTGATTGCTTTTACCTCCTCTTGTCTCTCCTGGATCCCGTATGAGTGCTTTAACTTAAGCTCAATATTTTTCATTTCCCTGGTTAGCGCTTCCTTCCCTGTTTCAGATAATTTAGCATTTTTGAAGAGCTCAGCGATTCTTCGCCTTCTCCTGTAGAGGGAGCGTCTCTCTCCAGTTTACTTCTCTCCTTTTTTCTTACGGAAATATGCCTTGAACTTGCTTCAGCTACCAGGAAGTTGACCTTTTCAAGGCACTGGTTAGGGTCCATGTTATTTAAGATATCTTCCCAACGTGTTTCATTAAGGACATGGTCTACCTGGTACCAGTTGATGTTCTAGTTGTTGAAGTTGAATTTGGTGAAGGCTCCCTCGTAGCTGAATGCATTTTGCTGGTCAGGATCCTGTGCATGTAAGTCTGGACTTCGGTTAGATTATGATCAGAATTAGTTGTTTTTGATATTATGTTTCTTACGAGGTCCTCATTATTTGTGAAAATAAGGTCAAGTGTGTTCTCCAGTCTTGTTGGCTCCACTATCTGCTGACTTAGGGTGTGTTTATTGCAGAAATTCAGAAGCTCATGTGTGTGTGACTTTTCATCTGAGCTACCTCCAGGGATTATTTCTGCTGCAACTTTATTTGCTTTGTATGTCTTAGATTGAAATCACCAAGCAGCAAGATGTTTGGGGATGGGGCTGGAAGATTTACCAGACAGTAGTCAATTTTCAATAGCTCTTTCTTGAATTGTTAGGAAGATGCATCTGGTGGCTTATATGCAAGCACAATGACTAAGTTTTGGTTTTCGATCTTTATTGTTAGAACTTCACCTACATTATTTGCAAATGAACGACTCTCTGACATGCAGGTCAGACCTTCCCCTCCCCCCCCCCCGTTGCCTGTTTTCTGTCGCATCTACAAAGGTTGTGCCTAGTTATCCATATTTCATTGTCAAAGTGATCTTTTGCGTGGGTCTCTGTGACGGCTGCAAACATCGTATTTGACTCCCCTAGAAGTCCAATGATGAAAGGTATTTTGTTGTTGGTGGATGGCATAAGGCCCTGTATATTAGCAAATATAAATGAGGTCATTTTGCATGTTTGTTTGGGGGGGGGGGGATTTTGTTGTCGGCATCAGTAGTCGTGGTTCTAGAGGGACAAGGGGGGACCCACTGGCTGTGCCTCCAGTCCAGCAAGGCTCCAATTGCTGAACTATTTTGGTTATTTCTATTTTCTTCCTTTGTTTCCTGCCATTAAAAAATCACTTGGAGTGGAGTTGTCGAAATTACTATGATTTGTTTTGCAGGGTCTGTACCTCTTGGTCCCTTTTACGTGGCATGCAGGGCAGTTGGTGTTGTAATATTATTTTTTGAGGACGAAAGAGTGGCACATCTCAGGGTGGAAGAATCTGCAAAAGGTAGAACAACACACTCCTTTAGACAGGAGGTCGCGGCATTTTTGGGGATGCTCGAAGTTGCATGTCCCATTTGTTTTTCCCAATATTCCATGCTTATAGATACCCCAAGCACAGAATTCGCAGCATTTTGCTTTTGGTTGGATAAAACTCGTGGTGGATGTAATCCCAAGTTGTGCAGATCCTAGAACTGCACTACAATCTTCGATAGCCAAGCCAGAGACAATGCCATCTGTTTTCAGGAGGTCAACATTTTTCCTGGAAGACTCCTACTACATCTGTAATAAGGGTTATGGCTGTGGTGGCCGTGGTAGTCTTTAGCCGAATCCGGATTAGCACTAAGGCTGAGGGTTGAGTCTGGGTCAGCACTAGGGGTGGGGGCTGAGCTAGCTGATGTTTTTGTTTTCTGTGTTTTTTTCAATGGGTGTCTATTTACTTTCGGGTCAACTGTAGTAGACTGAGCATTCTTAATGTTAAACTTTACTCCTTTCACATCCTCCCATGTTCTATATATTTTGGGTAGACTTTCCAAGAGTTCCTCATTGTTTTCATGCTCATTATTTATTACGCTTCTGAGTACTTTCGCGATACCTATCCAAAGTTCCATATTCTTATTGCAGATCCAGAAACACCTTGATAGTTGGATGTTGTTTTTGGATGTAGTGTTTATTCTTGCACAAGAGACACGATGTTTGGAAAAACAAAGGTTGCATGAGATTCTGGATTTTTTCCAAGGACCTTTTCACATGTCCCACAGGCATACTGTACTGCCATCCTGCCTGTATCTTATTCGCAATCTGGGTACCACAAAAACCTGATTTTCACGTACCTTTCTGCTCTGCACTTAGGTAGTGGGATGCTAGATGGTCAGTGCATTGATATGTGGGATATATTTAATATGGAGACTTAATATCCATCAAAATAATTTATGGTGTATAACATCACACATACTTTTCCTGTTTGGGTACATTCCCGATCTCCATACATACACAAGTCAAGCGCATATTTTCTTTCTAAGATTAGGCAATTGTGGTGTGGGGTACATGGTGTCATATGGTGGCATATGCTAGGCCTGTGTGGTTGCCTGGTAGATTTTCAGACGTATGACTGTAACATTCTACCCCAGGGTACATGGCAGGGTACATCGCATGCAATTCTAGTTTAAAAACCCTTCCATTATGTTTAATCATTATCCTTCAGTCGTTTCACTGACAATTTAGATTTACTAGGACTCTCAACCATGTACTGGTATCCTAGTCATTTCAATATATGTGATAACTTAAACCTTTGCGTGTACATTGAAAAATATGTCAACACCAGGACGAGGAACCTGTCGGGCACTCACACACTTCACTATTTTATCACTGGTATTTTATCAGTCTGTTGTACAATGGTTATCACGAAGGATATACACTATCTTTATTCAAGAAACTTTTCTTTTCACCGCACTGTACTGGAATCGTTGTTTTATCACTCACGCGGCAGCTAGGCCTACGGTAGGTTTCCCTTACACTTCCATTTAAATTTATTTCATGCTGAATTCTCAGTGTTGATAGTTTTCTTTGTGTTATATTTTTTCTTTTGTTTTCCCTAGGCTACTCCCTTCACTACGGTTACTCTTAATGGTAGTCCAGGTTTTTCCATTTTCACTCATCAGTAATACAATTTACTGCTTCCCTCGAATGGCAACACTAACTGTTTCCCAACAACACTGGGCTTAGTCTAGGTCCTTGGCACTCTCAATATTTATTTAATTTCCACTTTAAGAATGCAAGGATCACGTATGTACTTATCGCCGTCAACAGATTAGTCATTCAGATTATATATATATATATATATATATATATATATATATATATATATATATATATATATATATATATATCAATAGGTATATTCTATTACATAATATGGTACAGAAGATTTAAGAGATACATTGCTGATACAAAGATGGCACATACCGTATATGAGGTGTGAGAGATACATGTCTAGTACATATTGTTACGTGTTTGTCACTGATTATAATGCGAAAATCTCATCCAGGTCCTCCGAGTTGGGGCGCGTGCCCAAAATACAACAGGCATTACCCCTCTGAACAGCCGCACTGAGTCACTGGAACAGAAAACTAGCTGCCCTGGAATCCCTAGTTACCCTGATGAGTGTTTTGCCTAGTTCCTTAAGGAACTTGGATGCACTCTTTCCCCATGAGCCAAGGGTCTCTGAGCCTATGGGAACAAACATATAATGATTGGCAAATTCTCCAGATTTTCTAGACTTTTGGGACTCCCTGAAGCTGGCGGCTGCCCCTCCTTCCTCCCTGGTGTATTGGAGATTGGTATCAGCCAAGGTAGATGCACATGTGCAGTCCCACACCACCTGCTTATCGTCTGTCCAGGCTTGAAGGGTGATTACCATCTGGACGCTTCTGGGTGCCATCAGATCTGCATAGTTGGGGTTGCTCCCTTACTGCTGGGCATCCGGCTGTTGTGAGGCTCCTCTTGATAATGTTATTAACCTCCCCATGTCTTGCACTCTTTCCCTCGGATTTACTGCACACAAGACCATGGTACCCAAATCGGTCTGTTGCTTCACTGCCACAAATAAACCTGTGTTCGGCGAAAATAGGGGCGGCAAGTCGAAGGGCAACACCAATGCGGATGGTCTGTGGGTCGAGGCGTGCGCCAAGGCTGGAGTTGGGAACAGCCAACAGAAAGTCCCCTGCATATATATATATATATATATATATATATATATATATATATATATATATATATATATATATATATAATATATATATATATATATATATATAATGTATATGTCGTGCCGAATATGTAAAACTGGTCAATTAGCAAGAACTCGTTTAAAATTAGCTCCTTTCTAAAATTTTCTCTTATACGTTTAAAGATATATTTTTTCATTAATGTTGATGTAAAAATTTATAATTTTGCACCAAAAGGAACTTAGAAAACTTACCTAACCTTATTATAACAAGCGCAATTTATTTTAGCCTAACCAAACTGAATATATTTTAAAAACGTTTACAGTAATTTAATACTAAACAAACACAATGAAACATATATTTTTCGTTAGGTTCAGAATGATTTTGGCGAAATTATTGCATACACAAATTTTCACTTGTCCTATATGGCAAGATGAGCGTTGCTATTTAAGCCAAGATCGCAAGTTCTGCCTATTCGGCACGACATATATATATATATATATATATATATATAGATATATATATATATATATATATATATATATATATATATATATATACATATATGTATATATATATGTATATATATGTATATATGCAATAAGATCACAGTAAACAGGTGATTTCAAATTAAAGTTGCTAGAAACACTTTTTATAATCAAAAAAGGGGCAACCAGCTTTATTTAACTAAAAATATGTTGGTTCTCCCTTACCATGAAAACTTGGTTGATATGCCTTCTCTTCTTAAGACTTTTAATATTAAAGTTGTATTCAAAAATCTTGATACAGTAAAAAAACTTTTGATAAAGAATTCCCCCCAAAATGCTGATGGATGTGTCTATAAGATTCCTTGTAAAATTTGCGATAAAGTTTATTACGGTCAAACTGGTAAAAATCTCGAACTAAGATTAAAACAACATAAATATAGCATTAGAACTGGACAAGATTCCAATGCTCTATTTATTCATGTAAGAGATTTTAACCATCCAATTGATTTTCAAAAAGTTGAGAAAGTAGTATCAAGCAAGTCCATGGTCGACAGGAATATAATTGAATCTTGTTTCATAAAAAGCAGTTTTGACAATAATATGAATATTTCCTTTGGTTTATATAAATTAGATCCATTTATAAATAATAGAATTTGGGAAGAATTTAATAATACACTGGACAAATAAATAGCTTGGGGGTGAGTTGTGCAAAGGACCTATCCAAGTTGGCTCGCCACGCGTCACGTGTTTAACCGTTGTGGGATCTGATAGTGAGGTGCTGGCCGGACCCCTTATATAGCTTCCTTGGATGCTTCACTTTCATAGTTCCTTGATAATGTGAGTAGTCACGAAAGCGCTTGGAATTTCTCTATTCTGGTTGTTTTGCATATGTATATATGTGTATATATATATATATATATGTCGTGCAGAATAGGTAAAAATTGCGATTTTGGCTTAAATTGCAACGCTCTTCTTGCTGAATAAGGAAAGCGAAAGTTTGTGTATGTAATAACTTCGCAAAAATCGTTCTGAACCTAACGAAAAAATTAAATTATTGTAAACGTATCTAAAATGTATTTAGTTGGATTAGGCTAAATTAAATTGCACTTGTTATAATGTTAGGTAAGTTTTCTAATTAGCTTTTGATACAAAGTTATTAATTTTTACATTAACATAAATGAAAAATGTATCTTTAAACGTATAAGAGAAAATTTTAGAAAGGACTGAATTTTAGATGAGTTCTTGCTAATTGACCAATTTTACCTATTCGGCACCACACACACACACACACACACACACACACACACACACACACACACACACACACACACACACACACACACACACACCTGGAGCACCTGGAACGGAACAAGATTAAAAATGACAACCAGCACGGATTCATGGAAGGCAAATCCCGTGTCACAGACCTTCTGGAGTTTTATGACAAAGTAACAGAAGTAAGACACGAGAGAGAGGGGTGGGTTGATTGCATTTTCCTGGACTGCAAGAAGGCTTTCGACACGGTTCCTCGCAAGAGATTAGTGCAGAAGCTGGAGGATCAGGCGAGTATAACAGGAAGGGCACTGCAATGGATCAGAGAATACCTGACAGGGAGGCAACAACGAGTCATGGTACGTGACGAGGTATCACAGTGGGCGCCTGTGACGAGCGGGGTCCCATTGGTCCTAGGACCAGTGCTATTTTTGGTATGTGTGAATGACATGGAAGGGATAGACTCAGAAGTGTCCCTGTTCGCAGATGTGAAGTTAATGAGGAGAATTAAATCAGATGAGGATCAGGCGGGACTACAAAGAGACCTGGACAGGCTGAACGCGTGGTTCAGCAACTGGCTTCTCGAATTCAACCCCGCCAAACGCAAAATCATGAAGATTGGGGAAGGGCAAAGAAGACCACAGACAGAGTATAGGCTAGGTGGCCAAAGACTGCAAACCTCACTCAGAAAGATCTTGGGGTGAGCATAACACCGAGCACATCTCCGGAAGCACACATCAATCAGATAACTGCTACAGAATGTGGGCGCCTGGCAAACCTGAGAATAGCGTAAGGAATCGTTCAAAACACTGTACACTGTGTACGCCAGACTCATAGTGGAGTATGCAGCACCAGTTTGGAACCCACACCTGGTCAAGCACATCAAGAAATTAGAAAAAGTGCAGAGGTTTGCAACAAAGTTAGTTTCGAAGCTCAAGGGAATGTCCTACGACGTAAGGTTGAGGGAAATCGGCCTGACGACACTGGAGGACAGGAGGGTCAGGTGAGACATGATAGCGACATACAAAATACTGCGTGAAATAGATAAGGTGGACAGAGACAGGATGTTCCAGAGAGGGGATACAGAAACAAACGGTCACAATTGGAAGCTGGAGACTCAGACGAGTCACAGGGATGTTAGGAAGTATTTCTTCAGTCATAGAGTTGTCAGGAAGTGGAATAGTCTAGCAAGTGATGTACTGGAGGCAGGAACCATTCATAGCCTTAAGACGAGGTATGACAAAGTTCAGGGTGCGAAATAATAATTTATATATACACAGAGATATACAAAAATGTGGGCGCGAGATTTGCTATGATGCACAAATAATCCGCACATAAAAGAGAGAAGCTTATGACGACGTTTTGGTTCGACTTGGACCATTTACAAAGTCAGTGTGACTTTGTAAATGGTCCAAGTCGGACCGAAACGTCGTCGTAAGCTTCTCTCTTTTATGTGCGGGTTATTTGTGTATCTTTCCAGTCACGGTATTGTGCCTTTTTTTGTTATTTGCTATGATGCTTCTGTAGGGACAAAGAACTTACTCCTGGAGGCAGAAAAGGGATATTTACCAGGTTGTGGCTTCATTGTTTGGGCATGAAGCATGGGCGAGGAGGAGGCTGGAGGCAGCGAAGATAGTGTTGAAGTGCAATAGGGAAGAGGAGCTACGAGAGTAGAGGTACGAAAAGGAGCCACGAAGGAAGATTAGCCAATAGAAATGAGGAACCACTAGAGAAAGAGAGGCGTGATTGGAGAAGAGTCACTAAGGAAGAGGGATCATGAAAGACACAATAAAGGGAGCCACGAGTGTTAGCCACGAGTAGTCACAAAGGGAGAGGACCTACAAAATCGAAAAGCACTTGCATGTAATGTGATAAACACAGAACTATAAAGGCCGCTGGCCCGTGATCTTTCCAGCAAATAAGAGAGCCCAGTTTCAGGAAGAGATATTGACTGGCTGCTTGACCAGTTAAATCATCCAGTGGGAAAGCAGAGCCTGCGAGTGAGCGGCTACCCAGCACCGGCCAGTGACTCATTACGTGGTCAAGAAATGTGACAGTTCTTTAAAGTCTGTGATTAATTTTGTGCATTTCAGAGAAAGCGTGTATCTCTAGTTTTATATTACTTTTCATCATTATATTTATTTATATTAATGTAAAAAAATTACTATTTTTCTTTTAAGAACTAACATGAACTAAATGATGAAAAATTAATATCACTGTACTGTTATTTTTTATACAATTATGTAAATAACTAGATGTATTTCGGTCGCTGCACGATCAGGGAAAAACATCCCCGTGCTGCATAAAAACACTTTCCTGTACTTCAGTGAAAGCGATTGGAATAGTGCAGCGTGTGGCATAAGGTTGTAATGCAGTTAAATATTTGCGTTGAAGATTAGAAACAAATGAAGAGGTATTCACAAGTCATCACATGGAAACTAATATCCCAGTCACTCCCATAAAAAATGAAAAGTTGAAAAATTAAGACATACGCAGCACAAATCTATTTCAAAATGTTCCACTAAGAAACATCAGTGGTATTCCATTTTCTTAGACTAAAATACTAAAATATACCAGCTCATTAAAACTGAAGCCACTCAAAAGCTGCAGTACCAAGTCGTCAGCGTTAAAGGATTGACGCTAATAGGATGCGACTCTCAGAAATAATCGGAAAAAACAGTATTTCATTTACCTAGTTTCCTACAGAAAAGCAAATAGGGTTCTATTTAGGCAAAGATCAGTCCAAGATGTTCTCTCGGTAAGACTGACCAAATTTTAAGCAATTTAGTAATTACATAAATACGATAGGTTTTATTTAAGCTTTGGGTATGTGTACAATTTCTTTTACAAAGGTGTTAAGGGCACACAGGTTGTAGACACGTAAGAGTATATTACGTAGATTTAACCTGTGGTTACCCAGTAAAGTCAAACACTGAAACTCATTTCTGATTAGAAGAAATATTCTCTGGCTGTCTCAAAACAACCACTTTGATTAATAAAAAAAATTACACAACGTAAAATCAAGAGAAAACTTTCACGAAACTGATTAATACTACAAGTTTAAAGGATTCACCGATTATTACACAGAACCAACTAAATTTGCACCTATACAGCCTATATTTAAGAAACTTTCCATCCATTACATTCTGTGCATCAGCCATCAAAGATTGATATCGTTCACAGTTTTTCATTGTAATCATTCTATCCAAGCAAGAGGAGAATAAGTCCAGTTCCTTGGATCAAGAACCCCTCACTAGCATCAAGGTACCCTTAAGGAAATATAATCCAGTTAAGAAAATACCGCACTGAACATAGGAAATAAAACCTGAGCATGTTCACATGTTTACATGCACTCGGGTTTTATTTCCTATTTTCACGCTAGTATTTTTTCATGTTTGCAGTCACGCGTTTTATTGTGATTTTGTCCATAATCCAGTTAAGTATTGTGAAATATTGATATAACATTTCGAAACTAAAAGCGGCGTAAGGGTACCGATACACTCCTATAACAATATTAACCTTCTAAGTAGGTTAGTGTTGCATCGTTGACAATACTAACCACCTAAGTAGGTTACTCTAGTGTTGCAACGTTGACAATACTAACCTTCTAAGTAGGTTACTCTAGTGTTGCAACGTTGACAATACTAACCTTCTAAGTAGGTTACTCTAGTGTTGCAGCTTTGAAGTTAGTCAGAAGAGAGACTAAAGTTGTCTCATAGAAAATAATTTTTGGTAATAGTCGACATAAAATTGAGCAGGAGGCAGGTGCACTTGTCAGATGTTGCACCAACCTTCACCTTGACTCAGGTTGCAACATGACAACCTGCACTTGTCAAATGTTGCACTAACCTTCACCTTGACTCAGGTTGCAACATGACAACCTGCACTTGTCAAATGTTGCACCAACCTTCACCTTGACTCAGGTTGCAACATGACAACCTGCACTTGTCAAATGTTGCACCAACCTTCACCTTGACTCAGGTTGCAACATGACAACCTGCACTTGTCAAATGTTGCACCAACCTTCACCTTGACTCAGGTTGCAACATGACAACCTGCACTTGTCAAATGTTGCACTAACCTTCACCTTGACTCAGGTTGCAACATGACAACCTGCACTTGTCAAATGTTGCACCAACCTTCACCTTGACTCAGGTTGCAACATGACAACCTGCACTTGTCAAATGTTGCACCAACCTTCACCTTGACTCAGGTTGCAACATGACAACCTGCACTTGTCAAATGTTGCACCAACCTTCACCTTGACTCAGGTTGCAACATGACAACCTGCACTTGTCAAATGTTGCACCAACCTTCACCTTGACTCAGGTTGCAACATGACAACCTGCACTTGTCATATATGTCAGGTTGCAACTGATAACCTGCACTTGTCAAATGTTGCCTTGACTCAGGTTGCAACATGACAACCTGCACTTGTCAAATGTTGCACCAACCTTCAACCTGTCAAATGTTGCACCAACCTTCACCTTGACTCAGGTTGCAACATGACAACCTGCACTTGTCATATGTTGCACTAACCTTCACCTTGACGAAGGTTGCAACATAACCTGCATTTGTCAAATGTTGCACCAACCTTCACCTTGATGCAGGTTGCAACATGACAACCTGCACTTGTCATATGTTGCACCAACCTTCACCTTGACTCAGGTTGCAACATGTCAACCTGCACTTGTCAAATGTTGCACCAACCTTCACCTTGACGCAGGTTGCAACATGACAATTGTAAACCTAACAACATGTCGCCTCTAGTACAAAGTTTTTAAGCGTTCAAAAAACTCATTAAAATTAAAAACGCTATCACGCGAGTTTTCAAAATTTCTAAATTTTTGTGCATTTCTTTTTATTTAAAATTCTCTACGATCCTCTAAAAAATGATTTTGTTTATAAAGGAATTACATTTCGACAAATCTTTAAAACTGGCAAACTGACATGTACACATCCCAAATTTAATGATAACTTCCATTAATGATGCAACAACACTCACTGTTAAGGTCAACAAGACACATTCGCTGTTTATTGCAAGGAAATCGTTTTAATAAAATTAAAAACTTACAATTTACATAAAAGGTAGCTTGTCATTGAACTCTTTTAGGGTAAACTGGATCGCCAGTTCAACTGCGTTGAGCCTTGCCTGAAGATTCTTTCAATTAAACCCACTAAGACTGTAAGATTGAAGTCTATCAGAAAAAAAACATTCTCCGGTAATTGCTCTGAATCCAACGATTCCAAGTTTTTTCAATAATTTCATTAAAATTTCAAATTTACACCTAAACAGTATAAACTCCTTATGGAATGCATCAGCGTTAATATTTTGAAGCTGATATAAGAAGGTAATATTTACTAAATGGAAATAATTATCATTGTATATTTAATAAAATTGGAATATATGGACTTGGAGACCCAACAAGAGAAATCACACCAAGACTGAAAATTTGAAGTCGGCCAGAAAAGTCATTCTCCAGTTATCGCTGGGATTCCAACGATTCCAAAGTTTCCAGCACTCAAAGCTATGTGATCCTTGTTGATTTAGCTAGTGTGACTTTGTAAATGGTCCAAGTCGGACCGAAACATCGTCGTAAGCTCCTCTCTTCTATGTGCGGGTTATTTGTGTATGGTTCCAGTCACGGTATTGTGCCTTTTTTTGTTATTGATTTAGCTCTTAGTTATGTTTATGATAATCTAGTACTCAAGCTAAACTTTATGGTTGTATCCTGGCCGTAAGATGCATCAGCAGTTAAATATTGAAGCCATTCAGAAGAGGTAGACTCAGATTTATTCAACGTGATTAAACACGAATCTAAATTTCTCTCTATTTTACATACAAAAAATTGCAGATTTTTCACCTATTCACTTGAATTTAACTCTAAAGTCATTGTCGAATTAGGAGGCACCTTTTCAAAACATTTGAAACTAAGCCGCAGAGGGTTTTTGGAAGTTATCAGAGCCATTCCAAGACGCTTGGAATGTGTTCAACAACTTTGGTCAGAGGACAGCTGCACATGCCAGGTGTTGGCCTAGTTACCGTGCACCAGCGTTGAAAAATTGAAAGCCGATTTTTTTCAAGGATACAGCCTCATTCGGCTGACATACTAGTACCTGGTTCACTGTTGTTGGAGCAGTTACAAGAGGAATATAAGGAAACTTGCCGAGATGTTTTGCCAGTCGAGGTATCAAACTTCAGATCTACTTGACAAACGAAATCGTAATGACACGATTGCAAACAAACCATACCAAGGGCGGGGATAGAACCCGCGATAAGTGTGTCTCAAAACTCCAGACCATCGGGTTAGCCACTGGACCAGTGGCTAACGCGACGGTCTGGAGTTTTGAGAGACTGATCGCGGGTTCTATCCCCACCCGTGGTATGGTTTTTTTTCGGATCTACTGCTTGTGAGGAAATGGTGTGACAAGTGAGCAAGGCATCATCTTCAGGTCATGGGAAGGGAGAGGCTCCATAGACTTTTCAGGTGGAATTTGCGAGATTCAAAGAGCGCTTTAACCTGGTAGATCACTCAGCACTCTTGGCAGTAACAAAAAATGCACATTTGAGCATACAAGATAAAAATGAAAAAGCAAATTAAAACCTTACAAGCACATGCTGCTTAAACTAAACATACACTACACATGTTATCACTCAAGTTACAAGAACAAATATCAGTAAAGGAACAGAGCATTAAATTGGAAATGTCAAAAGATTATCCAAGGCTGAACATTAAATGTCCTCCAGAACTCTCTACAACTGGTTACTTGTTAGACACATGGACACAGATGCAATTGTGACATATTGTTGTGGCACATTAGTAAAATGTCACACTAGTTGCGTCTGTGTCCTTTTTACCTAACATTGTTTTAGGTAATTCTACCATTATTACTAGCATGTTGCTTGTCTGTGGGGCCCATCTGGATCGCCACTTAAGACAGCAGCGTATGAAGTCCATGACTCACTGTGAGGCACAAGTCTGCTATGAAATAAGTTCAAAATAACAGCTTTCACCTAGGCTGCTTCCTGTTTTTTTTTTCCAGTACCAACAGAATTGCACATCCTTTTGCCGGATGTGAAGAGCAGACCTTTCAGTGGCTGCTCACCACTTAACCCTTTTACAACCCCCGGAGTCTGAGGATGGTAACAGGGAGAGGAGAGCATACAGGAATGCGTCTGTCTAGGTTTATGCACTCACCGGGGAGTGCTGGTAAATATTTAGTGTTTACTACACCGGGGTGGCTACAGAACCAATATCACCCCCAACCACCATTATCACCGCCGCCGCCACTAACCACCACCACCACCAACCACCATCACCACCCACAACCACCATCACCACCCACAACCACCATCACCACCCACAACCACCATCACCACCCACAACCACCATCACCACCCACAACCACCATCACCACCCACAACCACCATCACCACCCACAACCACCAGTCACCACCACCACCAGAAACCATCACCACCACAAAGCATCACTACCACCACCACCACAGACCACTACCACCACCACCACAGACCACTACCACCACCACAAACCATCGCCATCATCATCACCACCACAAACTATCACTACTACCACCACCACCAGCACACACCATCAACACCACTACCAACAAACCAAACTATCATTGCCATCACCAACTACACAAACTATCACTGCCATCACCAACTACACAATCACTGCCATCACCAACTACACAAACTATCACTGCCATCAACAACTACACGAACTATCACTACCACCACCACCACAAACCATCACAACCACAACTGCGATCATCAACACTACCACCCTTACCATCATTACAATGATCACCCCAACACCACCACCCCCTACCCCCTCTATCACCTACCTACCCATCACGGTAAAATACTCATTGTCAGATGGGAAGGGGCACAAACCCTACCATCAAGGTAAGGTAAGACATCGAAGGGGAGACACAATCTCTGTAACCACACACACAATGTTTGTAAATGAGGCAGAAGATAATAAAATAACAAAAAACATGAAATAAAGCAAAACTTTACTGATAATGCCTCGCTCTTCCTGAGCAAAAATATATAAACATTATTATAACATTTCGCTCGAGAATTTAATAAAACTCTTTTCGAATGAAATATTCTGGTGACACAAGTTTACGCTGCTTTGTGTCTTGTTCAGTAACACATCCTAGTGTCCACCACCTGCCATTCCCAGACCCGTGTCCACCACCTGCCATTCCCAGACCCGTGTCCACCACCTGCCATTCCCAGACCCGTGTCCACCACCTGCCATTCCCAGACCCGTGTCCACCACCTGCCATTCCCAGACCCGTGTCCACCACCTGCCATTCCCAGACCCGTGTCCACCACCTGCCATTCCCAGACCCGTGTCCACCACCTGCCATTCCCAGACCCGTGTCTACCACCTGCCATTCCCAGACCCGTGTCTACCACCTGCCATTCCCAGACCCGTGTCTACCACCTGCCATTCCCAGACCCGTGTTTACCACCTGCCATTCCCAGACCCGTGTCTACCACCTGCCATTCCCAGACCCGTGTCCACCACCTGCCATTCCCAGACCCGTGTCTACCACCTGCCATTCCCAGACCCGTGTTTACCACCTGCCATTCCCAGACCCGTGTCCACCACCTGCCATTCCCAGACCCGTGTCCACCACCTGCCATTCCCAGACCCGTGTCCACCACCTGCCATTCCCAGACCCGTGTCCACCACCTGCCATTCCAGACCCGTGTTTACCACCTGCCATTCCCAGACCCGTGTCCACCTGCCATTCCCAGACCCGTGTCCACCACCTGCCATTCCCAGACCCGTGTCCACCACCTGCCATTCCCAGACCCGTGTCCACCACCTGCCATTCCCAGACCCGTGTCCACCACCAGCCATTCACAGACCCGTGTACACCACCTGCCATTCCCAGACCCGTGTCCCACCTGCCATTCCCAGACCCGTGTCCACCACCTGCCATTCCCAGACCCGTGTCCACCACCTGCCATTCCCAGACCCGTGTCCACCACCTGCCATTCCCAGACCCGTGTCCACCACCTGCCATTCCCAGACCCGTGTCCACCACCTGCCATTCCCAGACCCGTGTCCACCACGTGCCATTCCCAGACCCGTGTCCACCACGTGCCATTCCCAGACCCGTGTCCACCACGTGCCATTCCCAGACCCGTGTCCACCACCTGCCATTCCCAGACCCGTGTCCACCACCTGCCATTCCCAGACCCGTGTCCACCACCTGCCATTCCCAGACCCGTGTCCCCCACGTGCCATTCCCAGACCCGTGTCCACCACCTGCCATTCCCAGACCCGTGTCCACCACCTGCCATTCCCAGACCCGTGTCTACCACCTGCCATTCCCAGACCCGTGTCTACCACCTGCCATTCCCAGACCCGTGTCCACCACGTGCCATTCCCAGACCCGTGTCCACCACCTGCCATTCCCAGACCCGTGTCCACCACCTGCCATTCCCAGACCCGTGTCTACCACCTGCCATTCCCAGACCCGTGTCTACCACCTGCCATTCCCAGACACGTGTCTACCACCTGCCATTCCCAGACCCGTGTCCACCACCTGCCATTCCCAGACCCGTGTCCACCACCTGCCATTCCCAGACCCGTGTCCACCACCTGCCATTCCCAGACCCGTGTCCACCACCTGCCATTCCCAGACCCGTGTCCACCACCTGCCATTCCCAGACCCGTGTCTACCACGTGCCATTTCCAGACCCGTGTCCACCACCTGCCATTCCCAGACCCGTGTCCACCACCTGCCATTCCCAGACCCGTGTCCACCACCTGCCATTCCCAGACCCGTGTCCACCACCTGCCATTCCCAGACCCGTGTCCACCACGTGCCATTCCCAGACCCGTGTCCACCACGTGCCATTCCCAGACCCGTGTCCACCACGTGCCATTCCCAGACCCGTGTCCACCACCTGCCATTCCCAGACCCGTGTCCACCACCTGCCATTCCCAGACCCGTGTCCACCACGTGCCATTCCCAGACCCGTGTCCCCCACCCATTCCCAGACCCGTGCCATTCCCAGACCCGTGTCCACCACCTGCCATTCCCAGACCCGTGTCCACCACGTGCCATTCCCAGACCCGTGTCCACCACGTGCCATTCCCAGACCCGTGTCTACCACCTGCCATTCCCAGACCCGTGTCCACCACGTGCCATTCCCAGACCCGTGTCCACCACCTGCCATTCCCAGACCCGTGTCCACCACCTGCCATTCCCAGACCCGTGTCTACCACCTGCCATTCCCAGACCCGTGTCTACCACCTGCCATTCCCAGACTCGTGTCTACCACCTGCCATTCCCAGACCCGTGTCCACCACCTGCCATTCCCAGACCCGTGTCCACCACCTGCCATTCCCAGACCCGTGTCTACCACCTGCCATTCCCAGACCCGTGTCTACCACCTGCCATTCCCAGACCCGTGTCTACCACCTGCCATTCCCAGACCCGTGTCTACCACCTGCCATTCCCAGACCCGTGTCTACCACCTGCCATTCCCAGACCCGTGTCTACCACCTGCCATTCCCAGACCCGTGTCTACCACCTGCCATTCCCAGACCCGTGTCCACCACCTGCCATTCCCAGACCCGTGTCTACCACCTGCCATTCCCAGACCCGTGTCTACCACCTGCCATTCCCAGACCCGTGTCTACCACCTGCCATTCCCAGACCCGTGTCTACCACCTGCCATTCCCAGACCCGTGTCTACCACCTGCCATTCCCAGACCCGTGTCTACCACCTGCCATTCCCAGACCCGTGTCTACCACCTGCCATTCCCAGACCCGTGTCCACCATTCCCAGACCCGTGTCCATTCCCAGACCCGTGTCTACCACCTGCCATTCCCAGACCCGTGTCTACCACCTGCCATTCCCAGACCCGTGTCTACCACCTGCCATTCCCAGACCCGTGTCTACCACCTGCCATTCCCAGACCCGTGTCTACCACCTGCCATTCCCAGACCCGTGTCTACCACCTGCCATTCCCAGACCCGTGTCCACCACCTGCCATTCCCAGACCCGTGTCCACCACCTGCCATTCCCAGACCCGTGTCCACCACGTGCCATTTCCAGACCCGTGTCCACCACCTGCCATTCCCAGACCCGTGTCTACCACCTGCCATTCCCAGACCCGTGTCCACCACCTGCCATTCCCAGACCCGTGTCCACCACCTGCCATTCCCAGACCCGTGTCCACCACCTGCCATTTCCCAGACCCGTGTCCACCACCTGCCATTCCCAGACCCGTGTCTACCACCTGCCATTCCCAGACCCGTGTCCACCACGTGCCATTCCCAGACCCGTGTCTACCACCTGCCATTCCCAGACCCGTGTCCACCACCTGCCATTCCCAGACCCGTGTCTACCACGTGCCATTCCCATACCCGTGTCTACCACGTGCCATTCCCAGACCCGTGTCTACCACGTGCCATTCCCAGACCCGTGTCCACCACCTGCCATTCCCAGACCCGTGTCCACCACCTGCCATTCCCAGACCCGTGTCCACCACCTGCCATTCCCAGACCCGTGTCCACCACGTGCCATTCCCAGACCCGTGTCTACCACGTGCCATTCCCAGACCCGTGTCCACCTGCCATTCCCAGACCCGTGTCCACCACCTGCCATTCCCAGACCCGTGTCCACCGCGTGTCATTCAGAGACCCGTGTCCACTACATGCAGCCAGTGGAATTATGAACTATCATAGTTATTTTTGTTTTCACAGAGCCTCTACTACATGTGACAGGGAGCCCACACAGTGTGAGACCCGTCACAATATGTGACAGCCCACACAGTGTGAGAGACCCGTCACAATATGTGACAGCCCACACAGTGTGAGAGACCCGTCACAATATGTGACAGCCCACAGTGTGAGAGACCCGTCACAATATGTGACAGCCCACACAGTGTGAGAGACCCGTCACAATATGTGACAGCCCACACAGTGTGAGAGACACGTCACAATATGTGACAGCCCACACAGTGTGAGAGACCCGTCACAATATGTGACAGCCCACACAGTGTGAGAGACCCGTCACAATATGTGACAGCACACACAGTGTGAGAGACCCGTCACAATATGTGACAGCCCACACAGCGTGAGACCCGTCACAATATGTGACAGCCCACACAGTGTGAGACCCGTCACAATATGTGACAGCCCACACAGTGTGAGACCCGTCACAATATGTGACAGCCCACACAGTGTGAGACCCGTCACAATATGTGACAGCCCACACAGTGTGAGACCCGTCACAATATGTGACAGCCCACACAGTGTGAGACCCGTCACAATATGTGACAGCCCACACAGTGTGAGAGACCCGTCACAATATGTGACAGCCCACAGTGTGAGAGACCCGTCACAATATGTGACAGCCCACACAGTGTGAGAGACCCGTCACAATATGTGACAGCCCACACAGTGTGAGAGACCCGTCACAATATGTGACAGCCCACACAGTGTGAGAGACCCGTCACAATATGTGACAGCCCACACAGTGTGAGAGACCCGTCACAATATGTGACAGCCCACACAGTGTGAGAGACCCGTCACAATATGTGACAGCCCACACAGTGTGAGAGACCCGTCACAATATGTGACAGCCCACACAGTGTGAGACCCGTCACAATATGTGACAGCCCACACAGTGTGAGACCCGTCACAATATGTGACAGCCCACACAGCGTGAGACCCGTCACAATATGTGACAGCCCACACAGTGTGAGACCCGTCACAATATGTGACAGCACACACAGTGTGAGAGACCCGTCACAATATGTGACAGCACACACAGTGTGAGAGACCCGTCACAATATGTGACAGCCCACACAGTGTGAGAGACCCGTCACAATATGTGACAGCCCACACAGTGTGAGAGACCCGTCACAATATGTGACAGCCCACACAGTGTGAGAGACCCGTCACAATATGTGACAGCCCACACAGTGTGAGAGACCCGTCACAATATGTGACAGCCCACACAGTGTGAGAGACCCGTCACAATATGTGACAGCCCACACAGTGTGAGAGACCCGTCACAATATGTGACAGCCCACACAGTGTGAGAGACCCGTCACAATATGTGACAGCCCACACAGTGTGAGAGACCCGTCACAATATGTGACAGCCCACACAGTGTGAGAGACCCGTCACAATATGTGACAGCCCACACAGTGTGAGAGACCCGTCACAATATGTGACAGCCCACACAGTGTGAGAGACCCGTCACAATATGTGACAGCCCACACAGTGTGAGAGACCCGTCACAATATGTGACAGCCCACACAGTGTGAGAGACCCGTCACAATATGTGACAGCCCACACAGTGTGAGAGACCCGTCACAATATGTGACAGCCCACACAGTGTGAGAGACCCGTCACAATATGTGACAGCCCACACAGTGTGAGAGACCCGTCACAATATGTGACAGCCCACACAGTGTGAGAGACCCGTCACAATATGTGACAGCCCACACAGTGTGAGAGACCCGTCACAATATGTGACAGCCCACACAGTGTGAGAGACCCGTCACAATATGTGACAGCCCACACAGTGTGAGAGACCCGTCACAATATGTGACAGCCCACACAGTGTGAGAGACCCGTCACAATATGTGACAGCCCACACAGTGTGAGAGACCCGTCACAATATGTGACAGCCCACACAGTGTGAGAGACCCGTCACAATATGTGACAGCCCACACAGTGTGAGAGACCCGTCACAATATGTGACAGCCCACACAGTGTGAGAGACCCGTCACAATATGTGACAGCCCACACAGTGTGAGAGACCCGTCACAATATGTGACAGCCCACACAGTGTGAGAGACCCGTCACAATATGTGACAGCCCACACAGTGTGAGAGACCCGTCACAATATGTGACAGCCCACACAGTGTGAGAGACCCGTCACAATATGTGACAGCCCACACAGTGTGAGAGACCCGTGACAGCCCACACAGTGTGAGAGACCCGTCACAATATGTGACAGCCCACACAGTGTGAGAGACCCGTCACAATATGTGACAGCCCACACAGTGTGAGAGACCCGTCACAATATGTGACAGCCCACACAGTGTGAGAGACCCGTCACAATATGTGACAGCCCACACAGTGTGAGAGACCCGTCACAATATGTGACAGCCCACACAGTGTGAGAGACCCGTCACAATATGTGACAGCCCACACAGTGTGAGAGACCCGTCACAATATGTGACAGCCCACACAGTGTGAGAGACCCGTCACAATATGTGACAGCCCACACAGTGTGAGAGACCCGTCACAATATGTGACAGCCCACACAGTGTGAGAGACCCGTCACAATATGTGACAGCCCACACAGTGTGAGAGACCCGTCACAATATGTGACAGCCCACACAGTGTGAGAGACCCGTCACAATATGTGACAGCCCACACAGTGTGAGAGACCCGTCACAATATGTGACAGCCCACACAGTGTGAGAGACCCGTCACAATATGTGACAGCCCACACAGTGTGAGAGACCCGTCACAATATGTGACAGCCCACACAGTGTGAGAGACCCGTCACAATATGTGACAGCCCACACAGTGTGAGAGACCCGTCACAATATGTGACAGCCCACACAGTGTGAGAGACCCGTCACAATATGTGACAGCCCACACAGTGTGAGAGACCCGTCACAATATGTGACAGCCCACACAGTGTGAGAGACCCGTCACAATATGTGACAGCCCACACAGTGTGAGAGACCCGACACAATATGTGACAGCCCAGAGACCCGTCACAATATGTGACAGCACACACAGTGTGAGAGACCCGTCACAATATGTGACAGCCCACACAGTGTGAGAGACCCGTCACAATATGTGACAGCCCACACAGTGTGAGAGACCCGTCACAATATGTGACAGCCCACACAGTGTGAGAGACCCGTCACAATATGTGACAGCCCACACAGTGTGAGAGACCCGTCACAATATGTGACAGCCCACAGTGTGAGAGACCCGTCACAATATGTGACAGCCCACACAGTGTGAGAGACCCGTCACAATATGTGACAGCCCACACAGTGTGAGAGACCCGTCACAATATGTGACAGCCCACACAGTGTGAGAGACCCGTCACAATATGTGACAGCCCACACAGTGTGAGAGACCCGTCACAATATGTGACAGCCCACACAGTGTGAGAGACCCGTCACAATATGTGACAGCCCACACAGTGTGAGAGACCCGTCACAATATGTGACAGCCCACACAGTGTGAGAGACCCGTCACAATATGTGACAGCACACACAGTGTGAGAGACCCGTCACAATATGTGACAGCCCACACAGTGTGAGAGACCCGTCACAATATGTGACAGCCCACACAGTGTGAGAGACCCGTCACAATATGTGACAGCACACACAGTGTGAGAGACCCGTCACAATATGTGACAGCCCACACAGTGTGAGAGACCCGTCACAATATGTGACAGCCCACACAGTGTGAGAGACCCGTCACAATATGTGACAGCACACACACACACTGTGAGAGACCCGTCACAATATCTGTCGGCACACAGTGTGAGAGACCGGTCACAATGTGTCGGCACACAGTGTGAGAGACCCGTCACAATATGTGACAGCGTACACGGTGTGAGAGACCCGTCACAATGTGACAGCACACACAGTGTGAGAGACCCGTCACAATATGTGACAGCACAGTGTGAGAGACCCGTCACAATATGTGACAGCCCACAGTGTGAGAGACCCGTCACAATACGTGACAGCACACAGTGTGAGAGACCCGTCACAATATGTGACAGCCCACACAGTGTGAGAGACCCGTCACAATATGTGACAGCACACACAGTGTGAGAGACCCGTCACAATGTGACAGCACACAGTGTGAGAGAACCGTCACAATATGTGACAGCACACACAGTGTGAGAGACCCGTCACAATATGTGACAGCCCACACAGTGTGAGAGACCCGTCACAATATGTGACAGCCCACAGTGTGAGAGACCCGTCACAATACGTGACAGCACACAGTGTGAGAGACCCGTCACAATGTGACAGCACACAGTGTGAGAGAACCGTCACAATATGTGACAGCACACACAGTGTGAGAGACCCGTCACAATATGTGACAGCCCACACAGTGTGAGAGACCCGTCACAATATGTGACAGCACAGTGTGAGAGACCCGTCACAGTATGTGACAGCCCACAGTGTGAGAGACCCGTCACAATAAGTGACAGCACACACAGTGTGAGAGACCCGTCACAATATGTGACAGCCCACAGTGTGAGAGACCCGTCACAATACGTGACAGCACACAGTGTGAGAGACCCGTCACAATGTGACAGCACACAGTGTGAGAGAACTGTCACAATATGTGACAGTACACACAGTGTGAGAGACCCGTCACAGTATGTGACAGCCCACACAGTGTGAGAGACCCGTCACAGTATGTGACAGCCCACACAGTGTGAGAGTCCCGTCACAATATGTGGCAGCACACACAGTGTGAGAGACCCGTCACAATATGTGACAGCCCACACAGTGTGAGAGACCCGTCACAATATGTGACAGCCCACACAGTGTGAGAGACCCGTCACAATATGTGACAGCCCACACAGTGTGAGAGACCCGTCACAATATGTGACAGCCCACACAGTGTGAGAGACCCGTCACAATATGTGACAGCCCACACAGTGTGAGAGACCCGTCACAATATGTGACAGCCCACACAGTGTGAGAGACCCGTCACAATATGTGACAGCCCACACAGTGTGAGAGACCCGTCACAATATGTGACAGCCCACACAGTGTGAGAGACCCGTCACAATATGTGACAGCCCACACAGTGTGAGAGACCCGTCACAATATGTGACAGCCCACACAGTGTGAGAGACCCGTCACAATATGTGACAGCCCACACAGTGTGAGAGACCCGTCACAATATGTGACAGCCCACACAGTGTGAGAGACCCGTCACAATATGTGACAGCCCACACAGTGTGAGAGACCCGTCACAATATGTGACAGCCCACACAGTGTGAGAGACCCGTCACAATATGTGACAGCCCACACAGTGTGAGAGACCCGTCACAATATGTGACAGCCCACACAGTGTGAGAGACCCGTCACAATATGTGACAGCCCACACAGTGTGAGAGACCCGTCACAATATGTGACAGCCCACACAGTGTGAGAGACCCGTCACAATATGTGACAGCCCACACAGTGTGAGAGACCCGTCACAATATGTGACAGCCCACACAGTGTGAGAGACCCGTCACAATATGTGACAGCCCACACAGTGTGAGAGACCCGTCACAATATGTGACAGCCCACACAGTGTGAGAGACCCGTCACAATATGTGACAGCCCACACAGTGTGAGAGACCCGTCACAATATGTGACAGCCCACACAGTGTGAGAGACCCGTCACAATATGTGACAGCCCACACAGTGTGAGAGACCCGTCACAATATGTGACAGCCCACACAGTGTGAGAGACCCGTCACAATATGTGACAGCCCACACAGTGTGAGAGACCCGTCACAATATGTGACAGCCCACACAGTGTGAGACCCGCCACAATATGTGACAGCCCACACAGTGTGAGAGACCCGTCACAATATGTGACAGCCCACACAGTGTGAGAGACCCGTCACAATATGTGACAGCCCACACAGTGTGAGAGACCCGTCACAATATGTGACAGCACACACAGTGTGAGAGACACGTCACAATATGTGACAGCCCACACAGTGTGAGAGACCCGTCACAATATGTGACAGCCCACACAGTGTGAGAGACCCGTCACAATATGTGACAGCCCACACAGTGTGAGAGACCCGTCACAATATGTGACAGCCCACACAGTGTGAGAGACCCGTCACAATATGTGACAGCCCACACAGTGTGAGAGACCCGTCACAATATGTGACAGCCCACACAGTGTGAGAGACCCGTCACAATATGTGACAGCCCACACAGTGTGAGAGACCCGTCACAATATGTGACAGCCCACACAGTGTGAGAGACCCGTCACAATATGTGACAGCCCACACAGTGTGAGACCCGTCACAATATGTGACAGCCCACACAGTGTGAGAGACCCGTCACAATATGTGACAGCCCACACAGTGTGAGAGACCCGTCACAATATGTGAGAGCCCACACAGTGTGAGAGACCCGTCACAATATGTGACAGCCCACACAGTGTGAGAGACCCGTCACAATATGTGACAGCCCACACAGTGTGAGAGACCCGTCACAATATGTGACAGCCCACACAGTGTGAGAGACCCGTCACAATATGTGACAGCCCACACAGTGTGAGAGACCCGTCACAATATGTGACAGCCCACACAGTGTGAGAGACCCGTCACAATATGTGACAGCCCACACAGTGTGAGAGACCCGTCACAATATGTGACAGCCCACACAGTGTGAGAGACCCGTCACAATATGTGACAGCCCACACAGTGTGAGAGACCCGTCACAATATGTGACAGCCCACACAGTGTGAGAGACCCGTCACAATATGTGACAGCCCACACAGTGTGAGAGACCCGTCACAATATGTGACAGCCCACACAGTGTGAGAGACCCGTCACAATATGTGACAGCCCACACAGTGTGAGAGACCCGTCACAATATGTGACAGCCCACACAGTGTGAGAGACCCGTCACAATATGTGACAGCACACACAGTGTGAGAGACCCGTCACAATATGTGACAGCCCGCACAGTGTGAGAGACCCGTCACAATATGTGACAGCCCGCACAGTGTGAGAGACCCGTCACAATATGTGACAGCCCGCACAGTGTGAGAGACCCGTCACAATATGTGACAGCCCGCACAGTGTGAGAGACCCGTCACAATATGTGACAGCACACAGTGTGAGAGACCCGTCACAATATGTGACAGCACACACAGTGTGAGAGACCCGTCACAATATGTGACAGCCCACACAGTGTGAGAGAACCGTCACAATATGTGATAGCCCACACAGTGTGAGAGACACGTCACAATCAATATGTGACAGCCCACACAGTGTGAGAGACCCGTCACAATATGTGACAGCCCACACAGTGTGAGAGACCCGTCACAATATGTGACAGCCCACACAGTGTGAGAGACCCATCACAATATGTGACAGCCCACACAGTGTGAGAGACCCGTCACAATATGTGACAGCACACACAGTGTGAGAGACCCGTCACAATATGTGACAGCCCACACAGTGTGAGAGACCCGTCACAATATGTAACAGCCCACACAGTGTGAGAGACCCGTCACAATATGTGACAGCACACACAGTGTGAGAGACCCGTCACAATATGTGACAGCCCACACAGTGTGAGAGACCCGTCACAATATGTGACAGCGCACACACACTGTGAGAGACCCGTCACAATATGTGACAGCACACACACACACACTGTGAGAGACCCGTCACAATATGTGTCGGCACACAGTGTGAGAGACCGGTCACAATATGTGTCGGCACACAGTGTGAGAGACCCGTCACAATATGTGACAGCGTACACGGTGTGAGAGACCCGTCACAATGTGACAGCACACACAGTGTGAGAGACCCGTCACAATATGTGACAGCACACAGTGTGAGAGAACCGTCACAATATGTGACAGCCCACAGTGTGAGAGACCCGTCACAATATGTGACAGATCACAGTGTGAGAGACCCGTCACAATATGTGACGCACACACAGTGTGAGAGACCCGTCACAATGTGACAGCACACAGTGTGAGAGAACCGTCACAATATGTGACAGCACACACAGTGTGAGAGACCCGTCACAATATGTGACAGCCCACACAGTGTGAGAGACCCGTCACAGTATGTGACAGCCCACAGTGTGAGAGACCCGTCACAATACGTGACAGCACGCAGTGTGAGAGACCCGTTACAATGTGACAGCACACAGTGTGAGAGAACCGTCACAATATGTGACAGCACACACAGGGTGAGAGACCCGTAATAATATGTGACAGCCCACACAGTGAGAGAGACCCGTCACAATATGTGACAGCACAGTGTGAGAGAACCGTCACAATATGTGACAGCCCACAGTGTGAGAGACCCGTCACAATATGTGACAGCACACAGTGTGAGAGAACCGTCACAATATGTGACAGCCCACAGTGTGAGAGACCCGTCACAATACGTGACAGCACACAGTGTGAGAGACCCGTCACAATGTGACAGCACACAGTGTGAGAGAACTGTCACAATATGTGACAGTACACACAGTGTGAGAGACCCGTCACAATATGTGACAGCCCACACGGTGTGAGAGACCCGTCACAGTATGTGACAGCCCACACATTGTGAGAGACCCGTCACGATATGTGACAGCCCACACAGTGTGAGAGACCCGTCACAATATGTGACAGCCCACAGTGTGAGAGACCCGTCACAATATGTGACAGCCCACACAGTGTGAGAGACCCGTCACAATATGTGACAGCTCACACAGTGTGAGAGACCCGTCACAATATGTGACAGCCCACACAGTGTGAGAGACCCGTCACAATATGTGACAGCACACACACACTGTGAGAGACCCGTCACTATATGTGTCGGCACACACAGTGTGAGAGACCCGTCACAATATGTGTCGGCACTCAGTGTGAGAGACCCGTCACAATATGTGACAGCGTACACGGTGTGAGAGACCCGTCACAATATGTGACAGCACACACAGTGAGAGAGACCCGTCACAATATGTGACAGCACAGTGTGAGAGAACCGTCACAATATGTGACAGCCCACACGGTGTGAGAGACCCGTCACAGTATGTGACAGCCCACACATTGTGAGAGACCCGTCACGATATGTGACAGCCCACACAGTGTGAGAGACCCGTCACAATATGTGACAGCCCACAGTGTGAGAGACCCGTCACAATATGTGACAGCCCACACAGTGTGAGAGACCCGTCACAATATGTGACAGCTCACACAGTGTGAGAGACCAGTCACAATATGTGACAGCCCACACAGTGTGAGAGACCCGTCACAATATGTGACAGCACACACACACTGTGAGAGACCCGTCACTATATGTGTCGGCACACACAGTGTGAGAGACCCGTCACAATATGTGACAGCCCACACAGTGTGAGAGACCCGTCATAATATGTGACACCCCACACAGTGTGAGAGACCCGTCACAATATGTGACAGCCCACACAGTGTGAGAGACCCGTCACAATATGTGACAGCACACACAGTGTGAGAGACCCGTCACAATATGTGACAGCACACACAGTGTGAGAGACCCGTCACAATATGTGACAGCACACACAGTGTGAGAGACCCGTCACAATATGTGACAGCACACACAGTGTGAGAGACCCGTCACAATATGTGACAGCACACACAGTGTGAGAGACCCGTCACAATATGTGACAGCCCGCACAGTGTGAGAGACCCGTCACAATATGTGACAGCCCGCACAGTGTGAGAGACCCGTCACAATATGTGACAGCCCGCACAGTGTGAGAGACCCGTCACAATATGTGACAGCCCGCACAGTGTGAGAGACCCGTCACAATATGTGACAGCACACAGTGTGAGAGACCCGTCACAATATGTGACAGCACACACAGTGTGAGAGACCCGTCACAATATGTGACAGCCCACACAGTGTGAGAGAACCGTCACAATATGTGACAGCCCACACAGTGTGAGAGACACGTCACAATATGTGACAGCCCACACAGTGTGAGAGACCCGTCACAATATGTGACAGCCCACACAGTGTGAGAGACCCGTCACAATATGTGACAGCCCACACAGTGTGAGAGACCCATCACAATATGTGACAGCCCACACAGTGTGAGAGACCCGTCACAATATGTGACAGCACACACAGTGTGAGAGACCCGTCACAATATGTGACAGCCCACACAGTGTGAGAGACCCGTCACAATATGTAACAGCCCACACAGTGTGAGAGACCCGTCACAATATGTGACAGCCCACACAGTGTGAGAGACCCGTCACAATATGTGACAGCCCACACAGTGTGAGAGACCCGTCACAATATGTGACAGCACACACACACTGTGAGAGACCCGTCACAATATGTGACAGCACACACACACACTGTGAGAGACCCGTCACAATATGTGTCGGCACACAGTGTGAGAGACCGGTCATAATGTGTCGGCACACAGTGTGAGAGACCCGGCACAATATGTGACAGCGTACACGGTGTGAGAGACCCGTCACAATGTGACAGCACACAGTGTGAGAGACCCGTCACAATGTGTCAGCACACTCAGTGTGAGAGACCCGTCACAATATGTGACAGCACAGTGTGAGAGACCCGTCACAATATGTGACAGCCCACAGTGTGAGAGACCCGTCACAATACGTGACAGCACACACAGTGTGAGAGACCCATCACAATGTGACAGCACACAGTGTGAGAGAACCGTCACAATATGTGACAGCACACACAGTGTGAGAGACCCGTCACAATATGTGACAGCCCACACAGTGTGAGAGACCCGTCACAGTATGTGACAGCCCACAGTGTGAGAGACCCGTCACAATACGTGACAGCACGCAGTGTGAGAGACCCGTTACAATGTGACAGCACACAGTGTGAGAGAACCGTCACAATATGTGACAGCACACACAGTGTGAGAGACCCGTAATAATATGTGACAGCCCACACAGTGAGAGAGACCCGTCACAATATGTGACAGCACAGTGTGAGAGAACCGTCACAATATGTGACAGCCCACAGTGTGAGAGACCCGTCACAATATGTGACAGCACACAGTGTGAGAGAACCGTCACAATATGTGACAGCCCACAGTGTGAGAGACCCGTCACAATACGTGACAGCACACTGTGTGAGAGACCCGTCACAATGTGACAGCACACAGTGTGAGAGAACTGTCACAATATGTGACAGTACACACAGTGTGAGAGACCCGTCACAATATGTGACAGCCCACACGGTGTGAGAGACCCGTCACAGTATGTGACAGCCCACACATTGTGAGAGACCCGTCACGATATGTGACAGCCCACACAGTGTGAGAGACCCGTCACAATATGTGACAGCCCACAGTGTGAGAGACCCGTCACAATATGTGACAGCCCACACAGTGTGAGAGACCCGTCACAATATGTGACAGCTCACACAGTGTGAGAGACCCGTCACAATATGTGACAGCCCACACAGTGTGAGAGACCCGTCACAATATGTGACAGCACACACACACTGTGAGAGACCCGTCACTATATGTGTCGGCACACACAGTGTGAGAGACCCGTCACAATATGTGTCGGCACTCAGTGTGAGAGACCCGTCACAATATGTGACAGCGTACACGGTGTGAGAGACCCGTCACAATATGTGACAGCACACACAGTGAGAGAGACCCGTCACAATATGTGACAGCACAGTGTGAGAGAACCGTCACAATATGTGACAGCCCACACGGTGTGAGAGACCCGTCACAGTATGTGACAGCCCACACATTGTGAGAGACCCGTCACGATATGTGACAGCCCACACAGTGTGAGAGACCCGTCACAATATGTGACAGCCCACAGTGTGAGAGACCCGTCACAATATGTGACAGCCCACACAGTGTGAGAGACCCGTCACAATATGTGACAGCTCACACAGTGTGAGAGACCCGTCACAATATGTGACAGCCCACACAGTGTGAGAGACCCGTCACAATATGTGACAGCACACACACACTGTGAGAGACCCGTCACAATATGTGTCGGCACACACAGTGTGAGAGACCCGTCACAATATGTGTCGACACTCAGTGTGAGAGACCCGTCACAATGTGACAGCGTACACGGTGTGAGAGACCCGTCACAATATGTGACAGCACACACAGAGAGACCCGTCACAATATGTGACAGCACAGTGTGAGAAAACCGTCACAATATGTGACAGCCCACAGTGTGAGAGACCCGTCACAATATGTGTCAGCACACACAGTGTGAGAGACCCGTCACAATGTGACAGGGAGCCCACACACTGAAACACTGGACCCGTCACAAGTGTTTACAACCTCACGGTATCTCAGTGTGAAACACAAAACATACAAAAGTGTTGTAGCAATCTTCATCGTGACTTTAATAGTTGTTAAGATGTTTAATGTATGCTTGGTGTGTTTTCTTATGTGGATTTGTGGAAGATGATACCCATCTGTATGTGTATGTTCTTGCCTAATTGGATTCACCTGTGTTTGTGGGACTCAAGCTCCTGGACTTCGTCTCGTAATAGACCGGTGTGATACCTTTCCGACTCTGAAGATTTTGTTGCATTTTCATTTAAGCTCACGCGTGGAGATTTCTTCCACTATTTTCTGTCCTGCTTTGCGGCACTCTTATTACCCACATGCTGAAGAAAGTCCTACACATGTTGTTATGTGATAATGGTCCACCCCGCAACAAAAAGTAAGTCAGGTTAAGTCTTCTTTCAAATTATTACAAGATTTTCAGACTAGGTCACCAGGTTCAGGTTCAGGTAGGTTTGCCAGGACATGTCTTGGTCCGGATCTTCACCTTCAGGAGACAACATTTTCCAAAGTAAAAATTTCACCCTCTCATTCTTTATCTTTTTTTTTATAATTTACGTCCCTCTATCCTGGTTCTACCCTTTCAGTATCTATCCATCTTACCAATTCCTCAAAATTTCTTCAATTCTGTGATTCCGTTCTTTGTGCACCGTAGCTTCTGCTCTGAGAGATTTACTTCTTGGATCATGGTCTTGAGATCAGTCTGACGACAAATCTTGGAACCTTCACAACATCTCTTGAGATGCTTATAGAAGCTGTTGCTTCTTCAGCTGGTGCTAACTTTTATACGTGAGCCTTCAGCGTAAGGTTTATTTCTATGTCCACCTTTTCCTCTATTTTACAGTAGATACTTTTCCCATGGCTGGTTCGTTGACAAAGATAACAGAGTTGGGTACCAGCAAGCCAGTGGTCGTTGTTGTCATGGACCACCATAGATGCATAAACTATCCCACTCTCGTACATGTCTTTAGACACATCGTCTTGCCGTGCCAAAGCCACAGTACTGGCACTGCTGAATGAAACATGACAAAGTCCCGAATCAGTGCTCCTGGAGAAAAAACAAACAACAACAGCAGGCCTCCTTTTTTCTCATCCCTTCATATCATGGCTTATTAGGATGAAACTTAAGTAGCCATTTGTTAGATCACTTCTACAGCGTGTCCATGTCCTCTGATATACTCGTAAGTTTAGCATTTTTTTCTGCTTATATTCTCCTCACAAGGTCCACATCATATGCAAGCATGGACATAATGAGATTCATCTCTACAGGTCAAGGCTGTTCATATATATATATATATATATATATATATATATATATATATATATATATATATATATATATATATATATATATATATATATATATATATATAGGTAGATTTTTTATGTATATATTATATTCATCCTCGGGATCATTTATCATTTTGTCCAGTTCGACATTTTCTCTGACTTTTTCTTCTGAATTGTCAGGTCTTCTTGTAACTGACGGACTACCATGATTATATTACTAACTTTTAAGTCTTTGTTTTAATGCAGGTGTGCGTACACTAATAAATATATATTTATTATATTTATCTATTTGTTTACAGTACTGTTATCCTTCGTACGTTCATATTTTTCTTCTTAAATTAAGCCTTACACATAATCTTTTAAGTATTTTTTATGTGCATTGGAGGAACTTGAGCTTCATTTTAGCCACTGACGCCTGAGTACTATTTTCACAATGTTTTTTAACCTCTCTTCGTATTCTCTTAAAGTTATTCCTTGCTCTTCTGCTCATTTCTGTTTACTACTGTTTATCTTACTTTGTATTGTACGCTCTCGTGCACCTCTCTCTTTGGTATCGTTTCATTTCTAGTTGAACTATCGACACTATTTCCTTTTTCATCTTCTTGTGCTCGTTATGAATCTTTCTGTGACTGCATGACACTTCGTGTGTCTCACCTCGGTCTTAAAATACCCTTGCCATCTATTTCCCTGCGCCACTGTACGAATGAAGAATTCTCATTCCTTCAGAGTCCAATGTTATCTTGTACTTGGGTTTCATGGTTATATATTACTCTATTTCTTTCTCTAAAGCCACTTGTATTAGATTTTCAAAACTTAGAATCAGGTGATAGTTGGCATATAATAGTTGTCCACAGGATTACTCCTCTGCCGGATTCGTTTAGGGTTAAAACAATGTCAGGTCTTGCTACCTCCTTTTTTCTCCCTTTTTCCTTCACATGTTGCTTTAAAAACTTCTTTGGTAACACAATTAGTTTTGTTTTTCAGATTTTCGGTGACCTGTGAGGATTTGCGTTCTCCCAGGAAGTTTTCTTGTGATATAAATCCTATTAAACCATTGAACTAGTTTTGTTTCTTCCCTCTATTTATACTGCTGTCAGTAATGCATGTATTGATGTCCTGTGGTTCTTATGATACCGTTCCTTTGGAATTTTACTGTTAGGAATTTTTACTAAGATCAATGAAATCTTTATTGGAAGAACATTTCATCCACAACTGGAGTTTCTCAGGTACATGTTCTTGATAAAACCCAGTCGTGGGCGAAACGTACTAATAAAATGTTCGCTGCATTAAGAGTTTACCCATCGTCAAGGAGTTGTGCATCTCCGCAGCTATTTCTGTGGTCTTCTGATTATTACTTGCTATATGAAATTTCTGAACTCTCTAGTTTCGATGTTTATCACTACTTCAGATCTAAAGTGGCTTTTGTGAAGTACCACTGTTGTTTTCCTCATCGTCGTCTTACTACTTGGTACCCTTCAGGATATACTGCATTTATTATCTTTGTTAGTGTTGTCTGTACACGTTCTGCAATTTTAATATTTTTCTATTTTAATCTCTTTTTTTTTTTAAGTTCGCCTCTCTTGGATTCCTGCGTTATAGAAACAATCACAGATAAAAATATTTTTCACTGCCAGGCGCTTCGTTCCTATCCAGTTTTATTTTTGGGAATAATGGGTGAGGACTCGCCGGGAAGAGGGTGAGGTAAGTCGATAGGGAAAGAGAATCGGTTCTGGAGCATAGAATAGAGTGATGGAGTGGATAGGGATATTGAGGGCAGTGTGCAATAGTGAGGTGCAACGGGGATGAAAGAGGGGAGTGTCATCTGAGGAAATAGGGCCGAATGGAAGGTAGTAAAGAAAGGGGAATAAGGAGAGTGGGCAAGGAAGCGAGAAGGGAGGGAGGGAGGAGGAGGGGGAAGAGCGTGTGCATGTGTGTACTCACCCAGTTGTACACACAAAGGTGCTTGCAGGGAATAGACTACTCCTGGCCCCACCTCCTAATTAAAAAAAAACGCCGACTTTGCAATTGTGTGTGTGTGTGTGTGTGTGTGTGTGTGCGTGCGCGTGCGCGTGCGTGTGTGTGGGTCTGTGCCTATGTCTGTGCCTTTGTTTACAGCAACTCTGCTGGTCAGGTTTTTCTGCCTGTAACTCAACGCCATGGCTGAAAAATTCCAGTCTTGTGAGTCCGGTGAAGCTTAATTGTGTAGCTCGCTAATATAGCTTATTGGATCTTAAATTGCAAGTAAACACCAATGTTTACAAGAGTTATGCCAGAAAATCCTGAGAAATGTGGGACTGATTGGAACATTGTGACTGTTGACAATGTGTGTGTGTATGTTTCGTTGATCATGGTATGAAATACCGACAAGATGATGATTAAGACTAATGTTCATCAGTTAGATATCCATATTGCTGAAACGTTTCGCCTACACAGTAGGCTTCTTCAGTCAAATACAGAGGCAGCAGGTGTAATAGTGAAATGAAGATGATGTAATCAGTCCACCAACCTTGGGGAAATAGAATTTGAGGTGGTCAGTCCCTTAGCGTGGAGAAGAGTTCATCTCCATGGTCTGGAACGATATCGTTCCAGACCATTGAGATGAACTCTTCTCCAGGCTGAGGGACTGATCACCTCATATCTCCAAGGTTGATGGACTGATTACATCATCTTCATTTAACTACTTCATTCCACTGCTCTCGTGATATATTGATAAAAATTGTATACAGTACCGACAAGTAGATACCCAATAAAGATACCCAACTGGAAATAAGTCACTCTGGCTTCTTGGGTTATCCTAGGTTCTCTACCCATATACTGCATGCATCATAATTGTAACAGTATTTGTGTATATATGAATAAACTTAAACGTGTGTTAACTCCTGATGTGGTTTGCTGCACATACTGGCGCACACACGTGCATCTGCACAAAGTTTTAGTACAAAAAACCGTCATCTGATACGAGTGACTCGTGTGAATTAGTCTTGCAGTTGTTATACTTATGGGGAAGCGCTAAACTAATAGGGCTTTGCAGTGTCCGAGGAATGGAAAGTACTCAGGTTATATGGTAATTGGGAAGGCGAACAGCTCCATTGCCATGGATCAAGAGACTGCCATCAACATCAATGCTTCTCTATATATCCTTGAAGGGATGCAGATGGAAGTTGATAAATACTTACAGATTACTGAACAGATTTATAAATAAGGGAAATACACTATTTTTTTTAGTGTATTGGATATTAAAATCATACATTGGATATTAAAATACACTTCATATTAGAATACACTAGTTATTAAGTTACTATCTTAGGAAACTACTATGTATATATTTAATATTTTAAGTGGTGGTCAGTCATTGAGCGTGTCATTGTACTACCACTGAGCGTGTCATTGTACTACCACTGAGCGTGTCATTGTACTACCACTGAGCGTGTCATTGTACTACCACTGAGCGTGTCATTGTACTACCACTGAGCGTGTCATTGTACTACCACTGAGCGTGTCATTGTACTACCACTGAGCGTGTCATTGTACTACCACTGAGCGTGTCATTGTACTACCACTGAGCGTGTCATTGTACTACCACTGAGCGTGTCATTGTACTACCACTGAGCGTGTCGTTGTACTACCACTGAGCGTGTCATTGTACTACCACTGAGCGTGTCATTGTACTACCACTCAGCGTGTCATTGTACTACCACTGAGCGTGTCGTTGTACTACCACTCAGCGTGTCGTTGTACTACCACTGAGCGTGTCATTGTACTATCACTGAGCGTGTCATTGTACTATCACTGAGCGTGTCATTGTACTACCACTGAGCGTGTCATTGTACTACCACTGAGCGTGTCATTGTACTACCACTGAGCGTGTCATTGTACTACCACTGAGCGTGTCATTGTACTACCACTGAGCGTGTCATTGTACTACCACTGAGCGTGTCATTGTACTACCACTGAGCGTGTCATTGTACTACCACTGAGCGTGTCATTGTACTACCACTGAGCGTGTCATTGTACTACCACTGAGCGTGTCATTGTACTACCACTGAGCGTGTCATTGTACTACCACTGAGCGTGTCATTGTACTACCACTCAGCGTGTCATTGTACTACCACTCAGCGTGTCGTTGTACTACCACTGAGCGTGTCATTGTACTACCACTGAGCGTGTCATTGTACTACCACTCAGCGTGTCATTGTACTACCACTGAGCGTGTCATTGTACTACCACTCAGCGTGTCGTTGTACTACCACTGAGCGTGTCATTGTACTATCACTGAGCGTGTCATTGTACTACCACTGAGCGTGTCGTTGTATTACCACTGAACGTGTCATTGTACTACCACTGAGCGTGTCATTGTACTACCACTGAGCGTGTCATTGTACTACCACTCAGCGTGTCATTGTACTACCACTCAGCGTGTCGTTGTACTACCACTGAGCGTGTCATTGTACTACCACTGAGCGTGTCATTGTACTACCACTCAGCGTGTCATTGTACTACCACTGAGCTTGTCATTGTACTACCACTCAGCGTGTCGTTGTACTACCACTGAGCGTGTCATTGTACTACCACTGAGCGTGTCATTGTACTATCACTGAGCGTGTCATTGTACTACCACTGAGCGTGTCGTTGTATTACCACTGAACGTGTCATTGTACTACCACTGAGCGTGTCATTGTACTACCACTGAGCGTGTCATTGTACTACCACTGAGCGTGTCATTGTACTACCACTGAGCGTGTCGTTGTACTACCACTGAGCGTGTCGTTGTATTACCACTGAACGTGTCATTGTACTACCACTGAGCGTGTCATTGAACTACCACTGAGCGTGTCATTATAGCACCACTGAGGAGGTCATCATACTACCACTGAGTGGGTCATCATTTGTACTACCACTGAGCGTGTCACTGTATTACCACTGAACATGTTATTGTACTACCACTCAGCGTGTCATTGTACTACCACTCAGCGTGTCATTGTACTACCGCTGAGAGTGTCATTGTACTACTGAGCGTGTCATTGTACTACCACTGAGCGTGTCATTGTACTACCACTGAGCGTGTCATTGTACTACCACTGAGCGTGTCATTGTACTACCACTGAGCGTGTCATTGTACTACCACTCAGCGTGTCATTGTACTACCACTCAGCGTGTCATTGTACTACCACTCAGCGTGTCATTGTACTACCACTCAGCGTGTCATTGTACTACCACTGAGCGTGTCATTGTACTACCACTGAGCGTGTCATTGTACTACCACTGAGCGTGTCGTTGTATTACCACTGAACGTGTCATTGTACTACCACTGAGCGTGTCATTGTACTACCACTGAGCGTGTCGTTGTATTACCACTGAGCGTGTCGTTGTACTACCACTGAGCGTGTCATTGTACTACCACTTAGCGTGTCATCATACTACCACTGAGTGGGTCATCATACTATCACTGAGCGTGTCATTGTACTACCACTGAGCATGTCATTGTACTACCACTCAGCGTGTCATTGTACTACCACAGAGCGCGTCATTGTACTACCACTGAGCGTGTCGTTGTATTACCACTGAGCGTGTCATTGTACAACCACTGAGCGTGTCGTTGTATTACCACTCAGCGTGTCATTGTACTACCACTGAGCATGTCATTGTACTACCACTCAGCGTGTCATTGTACTACCACAGAGCGCGTCATTGTACTACCACTGAGCATGTCATCATACTACCACTGAGCGGGTCATCATACTACCACTGAGCGTCATTGTACTACCACTGAGCGCCTTAATATACTACCATTGAGCGGGTCATTATACCACCACTGAGCGTGTCATTATAGCATCACTGAGCAGGTCATCATACTACCACTGAGTGGGTCATCATACTACCACTGAGCGTGTCACTGTATTACCACTGAACATGTCATTGTACTACCACTGAGCGTGTCATTGTACTACCACTCAGCGTGTCATTGTACTACCACTCAGCGTGTCATTGTACTACCACTCAGCGTGTCATTGTACTACCACTGAGAGTGTCATTGTACTACTGAGCGTGTCATTGTACTACCACTGAGCGGATCATCATACTACCACTGAGCGGGTCATCATACTACCACTGAGCGTGTCATTGTACTACCACTGAGCGGGTCATTATACTACCACTGAGCGTGTCATTGTACTACCACTGAGCGTGTCATTGTACTACCACTGAGCGTGTCATTGTACTACCACTGAGCGTGTCATTGTACTACCACTGAGCGTGTCATTGTACTACCACTCAGCGTGTCATTGTACTACCACTCAGCGTGTCATTGTACTACCACTCAGCGTGTCATTGTACTACCACTTAGCGTGTCATTGTACTACCACTCAGCGTGTCATTGTACTACCACTGAGCGTGTCATTGTACTACCACTCAGCGTGTCATTGTACTACCACTGAGCGTGTCATTGTACTATCACTGAGCGTGTCATTGTACTACCACTGAGCGCCTTAATATACTACCATTGAGCGGGTCATTATACCACCACTGAGCGTGTCATTATAGCACCACTGAGGAGGTCATTATACTACCACTGAGTGGGTCATCATTTGTACTACCACTGAGCGTGTCACTGTATTACCACTGAACATGTTATTGTACTACCACTCAGCGTGTCATTGTACTACCACTCAGCGTGTCATTGTACTACCGCTGAGAGTGTCATTGTACTACTGAGCGTGTCATTGTACTACCACTGAGCGGATCATCATACTACCACTGAGCGGGTCATCATACTACCACTGAGCGTGTCATTGTACTACCACTGAGCGTGTCATTGTACTACCACTGAGCGTATCATTGTACTACCACTGAGCGGGTCATTGTACTACCACTGAGCGTGTCATTGTACTACCACTGAGCGTGTCATTGTACTACCTCTGAGCGTGTCATTGTACTACCACTGAGCGCCTTAATGTACTACCATTGAGTGGGTCATTATACCACCACTGAGCAGTAAATCATACTACCACTGAGCTGGTCATCATACTACCACTGAGCGGGCCATTATACCTCCACTGAGCGTGTCATGATACCACTGAGCGGGTCATTATACCACCAGTGAGCGTGTCATTATACCACCACTGAGTGGGTCATTGTACCACCACTGAGCGGGTCATTATAACACCACTGAGCAGGTCATCATACTACCACTGAATGGGTCATCATACTACCACTGAGTGGGTCATCATACTACCACTGAGCGGGCCATTATACCATCACTGAGCTTGTCATTATACCACCACTGAGCGGGTCATTATACCACTGAGCGGGTCATCATACTACCACTGAACGAGTCATCATACTACAACTGAGCGGGTCATCATACTACCACTGAGCGAGTCATCATAGTACCACTGAGCGGGTCATTATAATACCACTGAGCGTGTCATGCTACCACTGAGCGGGTCATTATACTTCCACTGAGCGGGTCATTATACTACCACTGAGCGGATCATTATACTTCCACTGAGCGGGTCATTATACCACCACTGAGCGAGTCATCATACTACCATTGAGTGAATCATACTACCACTGAGCGAGTCATACTACTACTGAGCGAGTCATGATACTACTGAGCGAGTCATCATACTACTGAGCGGGTCATTATACTACCACTGAGCGGGTCATTGTACTACCACTGAGCGGGTCATTATACTACCATTGAGCGAGTCATCATACTATCACTGAGCGAGTCATCATACTACCACTGAGTGGCTCATCATACGACTAAGACCAGCAATTGCCAGACGAAATTTTTCCCCTTCCTGGTGATGAACACAACAGTAATTAAACTGTAATGGACATCCTCACATTGGTCCAAAATTCCCCGTTAGTGAAGTGAAGGGAAATAATTTGGTAAAAGAAGAAGAAGAAAAAAAAAAAAAAAAAAAAAAAAAAAAAAAAAAAAAAAACTTGTTACTGATAAAACACTTTCTAGAGTTGACCAAGTTGTTTTAAGTTTACAAGATAATTATTATAGAGTCGGTGTCGTGAACAGAATTTACATAATATCGACATATATGTTTCCGTAGACGCACCTGCATGAGGTGATCTCCATGCCTTTCCATTATTAAAAGTTCTTGAAAAAAGTGTTGGCTACAACACCAGAGGCCTAGAGATGTCATTCAGCTCTGGGTGTTTTACAGCTGTTATTGCGAGCATTGCATATTTTCACATATACAGACTGGGAAAGACTTATTGTTTACTGACTTTGACGCCCCGAGTCAATGAAGAATATGTTGGAGTCACCACCAGATGTCGTCTCACTCGTAGGGACAAATATAAAATGTAACTATGAAAATTTGGGGTATTTTTTTGTACCAGATTTAACAAGGAGACTTAACAGATTTTGCTAATATGTATGTAAAATGCGTAACAATTAATCTAAGCAATATATGGGGATCTGGAGGAGTAGTGAAGGTTAAGGGAGTTCGGTTAATGAGGCTTCTGGCTTATTGATAACATATGGTGTCACTAGTATTGCATGTTCACGCTTCACCATCACTCAAAATTACCTTAATACTTTAAAAAAGAGATGATCTTAATGTATATACACAGAGACATACGCTCGGTGTATATATCCCGCGGGGAAGGTCCTAAGTAGTGTCCCGATATCTGTTTTCTCACTCCGATTTGAATTTACTAAGAACAAATAAATATAAACATTACATAGGTTTTCTTAAGGTTATATGGTATTATTTCAAGTTAGGCCAGAATATAATGACCTAAAATATTGGATACAATATAAAATCTTCATCTGATATTCAATCTCTATTTTTTATTCAATCTCTCATTTTTATTAAAATAAGACATTAACAGTTTCCTTGAAAACTAATTAATCCAAGAAACTGGAGCTATCCTTCCCGTTCCTTAGGTGAAACCTGATTACTTCCCATTTCACGTGAATATAAAAAAATATTAAAAATAATAATAATAAGTGTCCGGGGCCCAAGACTGTTCAACTGCCTCCTAGCATACATAAGGGGAATTACCAATAGACCCCTGGCTGTCTTCAAGAAGGCACTGGACAGGCACCTGAAGTCAGTACCTGACCAACCGGGCTGTGGTTCGTACGTCAGTTTGCGTGCGGCCAGCAGTAACAGCCTGGTTGATGAGACCCTGATCCACCATGAGACCTGGTCTCAGACCGAGCCACGGGGGCGTTGACCCCCGAAACCCTCTCCAGGTAAACTCCAGGTAAATAATGGCAAGGAGTACACAAATTGCTGATTTACCAAGATTGTCATTAAATGAAACCTTTTAATTAAGAGAAGATGGAATCTGTGGAATTAACACAGTAAGACTGACGTCTTCGCTAAGACTAACTCCTCCTTGTGAACACTGAGACTTTCACTTAAAGTAATCCATCATAATGTTTTTCATATTTCTTTATGTTCAAATGAAGAGGTTCAGATTTCACTTAATCTCTATTCACAATTAAGCATTTGGTTAAGGTTTTATTAATGAGAATTTACAAAGAAATTTTTTCCGTACTTGAAGAGAGCGTTCAGTATTTTGTTTTAGATATTCTATATGTCAAAAAAAAAAAACAAAAAAATATTCTACCATGAATGTTGATTAGAATTGTGTTGTCCAATAAAGTTTAGACACACATGTTTCTGAACACTTACAATACATCGGAACATCAAACCTCACTTTTCACCCACTGAAGTGTTTTTACTCACTGAACAACAAAATGTGAGCCATAATTGTTTTCAAGCTTCTATAGACTCATCAGTGCCAGGTTAGTATTAGGGAAGATTATCCTCATTTTAACTCGCTTGTTTTCCTATGTAAATTTCAGAAAGATGTGTATAATTAGTAAAAAAAATATTTTGTGGTTTAGATTACCTAAAGGAGAAAAAATTACATGATTTCCACAAAGTCCTTTCTGATTTATTTTTTTACAACATGAGAATGTGGTTTTCTGCTTATGATAGCTAAACTAATGAAGCTCGTATACTGCTTCACGGTTTTGTAATCTATGCTTCTCTAGTGGCCTGTAGCATATCTAAATGATACTCTAGTTCATTCCACGTATTGACTAGTGCATCAGAGGCTCTATAATTATTTTAGCACTGGGTGTTTTAATAACAATTATTGCTGCTTGGGAAGCATTAAGTTTCACAAACCACACGAGAAACATCTTAAGACGTGATATCAGAGGTAACGTGGGGGAGGCATCCATTTGATGGAGCCCCTCGCTCCCACTCCATCTATCTTCTACGGTGAACTACATTATTATACCTTTTACCACATTGCTGTATTAAATATTTGGAATGAAAGAAGTACATTGTAAACACCAAAAATTTAAACTACAAATAGAATAAAAATTGATGGTGGGAGGTGTAAGAGCGTTGTGTCTGGGCTGGCTGAGCCAACGTTCAAGCGTAGTGTGACGATGACTTGAAGAGCGAGGGGAGAGAATAATAAAATGGCGAAGACTGGCACCAGTGCCAAAGCGGACAGAAATAACAACTTATAAAACGGAACATTAAATGGTCAGGACACTAGAGAGAGATGCGCAACACAAGCATTTCACAATTAAGCCACAATTTACATAAGGTTTCTGCTCATCCCGGACCATTATCAGTTGCGAAATATTGCAGTTACGGGAAGCTGAAATACGTTTTACATATGCATCTTTTTATCATAAAGCGTATTTTATTTACTGTATGTTTACTAGGTGACCCATACCTGTGGGAGCACGTGACACTACCTGAGGCACTCGGGGTGATGCCTGTCACACGTCGCATTGTATTGTCTTCACGTATCTAAAAATTAAATAAATTAATTTTCACCTCGATTTCTAAATTATTTCTGGTAGAAGTTCAAATAAAACGAAGCAACTGGAATGCGTTGTTTAGATGTACTTGACGTTAACATCGAAGTCACTTCCTAGGTGGTGTCTTCAACTCCAGTATGTTTTCTGGGGTTTCTGTTCGGCTGTCACAGTCTGTACATTAGATCATTTTTTGGTTTATACCTTATATATGCTTAATCCTATTTCCCTGCGTACACTGTTTAGATTGTCAGATTAAGCAAACAATATTTAAGATTTTATTAAATACAATTTGAATTCTAACAAATGCAATAATGCATAAAGGTAAGATGATACTTCAAAGAGAACAGAAATAAAACCTTTGATAAAATTTAATACTGATTAAGAAAGTAGAAGAATATGGAAACGGAGAAAGTATCTTCTGGGTCGAGGCATGACCAACCCAAAGGTAACAGAGGGCTTCTGTTAATGGGGAGAAATCGGAATGAGGATCTGTTTCCTCGCATAGACCAGTAGGCCTGTTGCAGTGTTCCTTATTTCTTATGTTCTTATGAGGGCAAACATTCTATTAGTGGGATGGATCTGTGAAGGACCTGCCTAGTATGGGCCAACAGGCCTGCTGCAGTGTTCCTCCTTTCTTATGTTCTTAAGTGGTGTACCACAGGGATCATTGAACTCTTGTTCGCACTCTACATTAGCGACATTGAAGAGGGAATAAGCAGCGATGTAGTTGAAATAGGCCGTCAAATAATTTATGATTTGGACACTAGAAAGCTGTTGTGATCAGAAAAGTGGTAGATTCTGCTCAATGCAGATAAGTGTGAGGTTTTAACCCTAGGAAAAATCAAAATATTAGCACTTGCCATATATATAATGTAAATTTTAGTTAAAGTAAATACGGGAAACGTCTGGAGTTCTGGTTAGCAGAAATTTAAATCTAAAACAACAGTACACGAGTGTTTGTAATAAAGCTAATAGATTTCTTGGCTTCATATCAAGAAGTGTGAATGATAGTCGTTCTAAGGTTATACTTCAACTTTATTTATCTTTGGTTAGATCTCATTTAGATCATGCTGCTCAGTTCTAGTCTCCATATTACAGAACGGACGTGAATGCCTTTTAAAATATATCAAGAAGGCTGAGTAAACTGAGCAAAAGTATTAGAAACTTTTCCTACGAAAATGTGCTGAAGACACTTAAATTGCACTTTTTTGGAAAGGTGTAGAATTAGGGATATATAACAGAAGTGATATAGTATGGTAAACAGAAATAATTAAGAGTATATAAATAGCATGTATGAATATATAAAACAGTGGATTCAAGATAGAGAATTTTTTATTTAAAAAGGATATTGGGAAGTACTGTTTTGGCAGTAGGGTTATAGATGAGTGAAACAAGTCTCTCATGGGCCAGTAGGCCTGCTGCAGTGTTCCTTCGTTCTTTTTTTTTATCGGGAAACTACTAAGACTACTGAGGAGCATGACAGAAACACCCGACGTTCACATTTTAGCACCAAACTCTGTTTACCGATGTTTCTTTGTCGAAGTAAAAATAAGTTTGCTTTACATGATAGGTTGGTGTATCAGGCTCAGAGCGTCGTACTTTACCTCAATACACTAGCATAACAGCATGCAGTTGTCAATTTTTTCTCATTTATATCACTGAATAAAACTTGTCATATACTGATTTAAGCTACAGCCTCCACTGCCTTCACCTGAAGCACTGCGTCACTGTATTCTGATACATTTCACGTGTGGCACACACTAACAGACTCTCTTTTTTCAAGGCTTCCAATGAACTTTTTTTTTTACTTTCTCTCCCTTGTCATATTCTTGCGTGTTTGTTTTATTTACAAGAAGATGAAAAGCGTAATTCTTACTCACACTACAATGATACATCACAGTCCTAAGAAAGATAACTGAGTAACCAAAGGATTAACTGAAAATGATCCACTCCTAAGATAATGAAAAGTAAAATTTCTTCCCATGACTGCAGTCATACATATGACAAAGTGTTAGACATTTAATCACTGAACATAAGAGATGTGTCGGATATGCACAAGAGAGTTCAACAGTGTTCTATCATGATAAATATACCATTTTCAAAGGTTCTAGCATTTCACACAGGTACGAGACCAGGTATGTTCATTGCGGGGGATGCTGCTCACTTGAGAATAGTTTATTACACTGGCATGACAAGTGCTAATGTTAAACCCAAGGGCATCCCTCTCCTGGGCAGAAACTATGCAGTACAGGGATTTGGTGGCCTCGCTACCCTCCCTTCCTCTCCCTTTCCCCAGTCTCTACTACTATTCCCTTCGAGGGGTGATTTGATACGGGTGTAAGGCTCTTGGTCCAAAGAATTGGAGCTATCCCTTCCTTGGATTTAATTATCTCTCATTCTCTAAGTGGCGCACGGCCCTTTCTAGTATAATGTTTCCCAAAGAATTCAATAAATAGATGTATGTTTGTCGCTCCCATATCAGAGGAAGGTATCCCTGTAGTGCATAACACTTTCCCTCTGTACCTCAATTCACTCTATAGGAATAGCAGAGTTCGATGCAGTCTGCAAATGCAGGTAAATATCGTCGGTGGAAATATGATGCGAATTAGAAGAGGCATTCACGAATTATTACTTGGAGACCAATATCTCAATTTCATCAATACCAATGGCAAGTTAAGACCTAGACACGGGAAACCTAATTTAAATCTTCCAGTAAGAAGCGTCAATTATGAAAGTGTGAAGTCAATCCCAAAACGAATTCTCTAGTTATTTCTGAGAAGAGTATCCCAAAATACACTAGCACTTAGTTTCAAACCACCCAGAATTGAATTATCAAATTATCAACTTTGAAGTTTTGAAGCTAATCGGACAAGGCATTCAAAATTATCACATGAAAGTCGTACTGTCATTTTTCATGACAGTACGACTCGTACTGTCATGAAAAATGATTTTGACTCGTTCCTACATGAGTCAAAATCAATGTAAACTTTTATCTATGACTCATCAACCAATCAGAAGAGCATTCCTCAGTTATTTTCCAGACACCATTTGGACACAACTGACAAATTGAAAGTTACACAAACTGAAATCAAGGTAAAGCTTCGTTTAATCAAAACACATCTGCACTATAAGTTTGAAGCAGATCGGAAGGTGCATTCTGCAGTTATTGCACATAATCCAACAGTTTAAAGTTAAGTACGTTAGTAAGTTTTAATTATTTTACCAACACGTCGTTTCATAAGACGCATTAGCCATTAAAGATTGATGGTGTTCAGCAAAAGCAAGCTCCATTTAATGAATAAAAAAGTGATACTATACCATTTAGAAATTAACATTGGCAAAATGGCTAGCACAAATTTCACTAACATAGCAAATTTCTTCCAAGTAGGACACACCATTATTGAAAGTTTATCACAAGGAAACCAAACCAGGAATGGTTTGCAAAAATATTAGCATAGAGCACCTACCTGCATGTGTTAATTTTTCCACGAACCCTTCTCTAGTTATAGTTCACCAGGGTTGAAAATTTCTAGCCTGTCAGATAAAGCATTCTGAATTATAAACGAGGAGGAAGTTAGTGTATGACAACACTCAGCTTAATAATAAATCAGCTCTGATGATAGTATTTAAGGGATAACTAAACTCTTGAAATTGAGAAAACTTCGTAATCCGAGTATCCACTTTTCTCCGTTACTTTCTTTTTTTTACAATATTTACAATTGTACAAGCACTTTTTTGTGTGTTTATTTAAGAAGTCCGATTTGATAATTATTTCAATAAAATTGGCAGATTGGCTCCTACACAAACCAAATTCAGCACAAAAATTGTTTCTCATTAAGCTACATCTACGTTTGGTGTTTGATGCAGCGTAGAAGAAATATCCAGTTATTACATGGAAATCAATTTATTTAATAAAATTTCAAATCAAAATTTTATACAGTCTAAAGCGAATGCCAAAATTTCTTTTAATATACCCCACCAACACTGAATATGTGAAGCCTATCAGAGATGACAATTTCCAGTATCTGCTCTGAATCCAACAGTTCCGAGCTTTATAATAGCCTTACAAAGGCTTGCAGTTTGCATCTAAACAGACTAAATTTATGAGTCATCTTCCTCCTTACTGAATGAATCAGCATTAATATTTTGAAGATGATCAGAAGACGCACCATTTATTATTCATCGGAATCGCTATCACAATTTATTAAAATTGGCAAATGAGACCAATGCAGCAAAATAACATGAACCTTGCTTTCAACAACGTACACCAGTTTGATGCCGACCAGAAGCATTCTCTGGTTATCAAACGGATTGCCTCGAATTCATGTTTCTTTGAACTATTTCAGTATTTTGAACAAAAAAACTGTACCTATATAACAACCTTAGCATGCTCTCTTTAAGTTACTCCAACCTTTAAATATTGTAGTCGTTCGAAATAGGTATAGTCTATTAAATTTAACGTGATGTCACGGGGAAAAATATCTCGCTATTGTACGGATAAAATTGGCAAATTGATATCTACATATTCCGATAACACTCCCAACACACTTTTAATTAAGATACTCGTTTTTTTTATGTTTGAATCTGATTAGAAGCATTGGCGCCCACACATGCCAATAGATGCTGGAATCGTTTCCCCATTACAGTAAACCACCATCAGAAATATGAAGCCCATCAGATGAGGTCTTCTGAAGTTATAAACGAAAGTTTGAAGGAAGAAAAAATATATTCATTCAACCTCGGGGATACATAATACTACTAATAATAATATACAGTGTTCTGTTTCTTCCTTCTCAGAAAGAAAACAACGTTCTCAGCTGTTGCAATCATTAATACAATTTCTTCGATAACGGGTAATAACAGCGTGTTTCATATTTACCAGATCACCTATAATTATTTCAGCTTACAGGCGGATCGTGTTTTTTTTTCGGGATTTCAGCTTACAAAGTACTACTTGTGTTTGGCGGTTTCAGCTTAATACAATGTGCTCCTAATGCTTCAGGTTACGAATATTGATCTCATGGTGTTCCAACTTACAAATGAGTTGTGCACTTGAGTTTCAGTTTGCAAATTAGTTGTGTGCCTGATTTTTCAACTTACAAACAAGTTGGGGTCTTCATCTTTCAACTTACAAACAGGTTCCTGGGGTTTTACTTACAAACAAGTTGCATTCCTTGTGTGTCAACTTGCAAACAAGTCGTGTCCCTGGTGTCTCAACTTTCAAACAAGTTGTGTTTCAGCTTACAGTCAAGTTGCATTCTTGGTGTTTCAACTTGCAAATTATGTTCTTGGTTTGTTTCAGCTTCTAATGAGATGTGTTCCTAATACTTCGGTTTATAAACACTTTTGATCCTAGTGTTTCTGTTTATGAATACAAATAAGTTTTTTGTATAAAAGACAATAGAACAATGAATATTAATGTTTTACACATGGCTATGCTAAGTGGCCAATTTTTGAGTAGTATTTCTGTAACTTGAAACCTTTTCAAGTACGTATTGGTTCAACATGCGGTGTTTGTACATTAGGGAATTTCCTGTGCATAACTGTTTACGTTTTAAGAGGACGAGGGAAGGGGAAACTTAACCAAAAACTCTTTCAGGATCAAAGGAAATAGGCAATGCAAAGATTTTTAAGCTGGTTTCCAAGTATTCTGCATTGGAAAAAGGTGGGTAAAGCAACCTGGAAACTTTTCACTTTCATTATGTATTACTGATAAAATATTCATAATGTTTATGCTTTATCTAAATTACAGATATTATTTCGTTTGTAGAGGAAAAACACTATAGAATAAGCTTATCATGGGACAAAGTTTGGGCAGCGCGCCTATTGGGATCCAGATTGAAAATGATTGCGCAGTTATTTTTCGATGATTATTAAGAAGGATGTGATTCTTTTTCTCTTTGTATGTCCTCAGTTCTCAAAATAATGATAATTTAAAGGAAAAAGAAGAGACTAAAGACCAACCGTTAAGAATTATCGACCAGGTAATGTACAACAGACAGCTTCATTAACAAAAACTTAAATATTCTTGATACAGTAACAGTGTTACTTTACATTCTTGACTACAGTAACAATGTTACTTTACATTCTTGACTACAGTAACAATGTTACTTTACATTCTTGACTACAGTAACAATGTTACTTTACATTATCGACTACAGTAACAGTGTTACTTTATTGACTACAGTAACAGTGTTACTTTACATTATTGACTACAGTAACAGTGTTACTTTATTGACTACAGTAACAGTGTTACTTTACATTATCGACTACAGTAACAGTGTTACTTTATTGACTACAGTAACAGTGTTACTTTACACTATTGACTTCAGTAACAATATTACTTTACATTCTTGACTACAGTAACATTGTTACCTAACATTCTTGACTACAGTAACATTGTTACCTATCATTCTTGACTACAGTAACATTGTTACCTAACATTCTTGACTACAGTAACATTGTTACCTAACATTCTTGACTACAGTAACATTGTTACCTAACATTCTTCATTACAGTAACATTGTTACTTTACATTATTGACTACAGTAACAATGTTACCTTACATTACTGACTTCAGTAACAATGTTACCTTACATTATTGACTACAGTAACAATGTTACCTTACATTACTGACTACAGTAACAATGTTACATTACTGACTACAGTAACAATGTTACCTTACATTACTGACTACAGTAACAATGTTACCTTACATTACTGACTACAGTAACAATGTTACCTTACATTACTGACTACAGTAACAATGTTACCTTACATTACTGACTACAGTAACAATGTTACCTTACATTACTGACTACAGTAACAATGTTACATTACTGACTACAGTAACAATGTTACTTTACATTCATGAGCTAAACTCGATAACACAGGACTTATTTATCATTACTTTATTTTCTGAGAAATTTAGAAAATACCTCAAACTTGAAAAGAAAAGTTTTGCACTGTCATTTACCACGTGTTAGCTAATTGTAAGTGAAGGTCAGAAAATTTATATGAAATTTTTCTAAATGTAAGTGAGTAAATACATTTGTGATGAGACGTAGTTCCATGTACTTTGTCTTTCTATATATATTTTTTTAAGAGTTTGATCAGGTAATAAATATATTGTG
>NC_091296.1:33103632-33152169 GCF_038502225.1 Cherax quadricarinatus | reverse complement strand
CAGTGAGGGTTAAGAAATAAACATTGAAATCAATCATTGTTGATAGCTGGGCATTGTTGTGCTAGGTGTCCTTGCACAGCAATAATTAGACTAAGAATGAACACAAAATTTAAGGGCTGCAAGCACTACAAAAAATATTATATTTAATTGTATACAAATTGTGAATTAATATAAAGAAAATAAGGCAATCGATTGAGGAACAATGCAACATTCTACGAATTCTCTGCAGGCAGACTACTATCTGTTAAATTCTAGAGTTTGTAGCAGGAGAACTAAGTTAATAGCATAATCAGAGTCAAAATTACAATAAGCAACTGTAATGCAAGAACGAACAACGCAGTAGAATTTTATGCAGTAAAAATCGCAACAGCTTATTAAAAAATATAAAACATAAGGCTTTCTCTCACTGGAGTGTTTTGTATCATGTTGCATCCACTTATGTCACACAGACATGTCTGTAATAAGTTTGCTGGAGCAGATCACAGCATATTGATTTTTTCTTAATTTACAGTAAAATACAATAGGGTTCACTTCATATGCTACCGATGTCACATAGATATTACTACACAGTAGCTAGCTGTGACCGATCTCATTATTTCGAAACTGTTTTAATGATTTTGAATACACTGAATTAACGTTTAAGCCCAACTCTGCCAATACAGAGGTGATGTATGCAGAGTGGCTTCTACCTGAACACTAGACATATTGGAATTTATAAATCAGTAGCAATAGACTTCACCTTCCTCGACCTCAAATCATAATGATAGGAGTCAACTTGTGATGTGTCAGTCAGTCAGAAAAAGGTATAACACAGTATGTTGGTCAGAACATGAAGGTTTAGTCTCACAAGGTTGGTCAGAAAGTACCTCTTCACCTGCCTCTTGATATCGACGTCTCTTCAACATCACAGATTAATTTCATCTGATCCAGATAATATTCCACTAACTGTCCACAATCTATTTCTCGCTCTTCTGGCCTGTTTTCAGCATTGTTGAAGTTTCATTATGATTCATCAATATTACTCCTGAAACAAACTAGAAACTACTCAAAGATACAAGTCATACAAATCTAAAAGTGCAACAACCTAGGCAACCTGAGAGAGCGATCCTGTCCAGGATGTGCAACTCCTGGGACGTCGTGAATTACCTTCCGAGTTAAGTTCCCTAATGACTTAAGGATTAACCGATGGACTATTCAATTATGATTACTAAATTTACCTATTTTGTAAAATAGTTCTTGACTCCTTTGTGACCTCACTAATAAGGTGTTAGCTTCTTTAGACAGGAACCTACTCATGCTAGACCAGATCATGTCTGTTCTCTAAGCTTCATAAATTCTACACTTTATAAAAGGAGGACTGACTACTACTGCATCGATATAATGGGATACATCATCATCACCCATACTTAACCTGACAGGCAAGTATACAAATGTAAAATTAAACGTCTGAATGGTAAGAGATCATTTCACTAACCTAGCCACAGGTTGCCTGTTCTGAAACAAAGTGATTATTGGTGCATGATCCATACTATAGCTAATGCTTCCGGCTCCGTGACAATGTCTTTTGCAGTTTCAGTCAGGACTCTACTGGCAAATGCTATGGAATTATGCTTGCCATTTATCTTTTGAGTTAGGATTGTGCTTGACCCACTGACACTTGAGTCTAATGTCAAAATAAAAAGCTTCTGAAAGTCAGGGAATTTAAGAACAAGAGCATAAATCAGCTTTTTTGAATAGCTTGGAATGTTTCGTTTTTTCGATGTTAAGTCCAACTGACAGAAGCATCATTGTCAGGCAGTTCTGTCAGAGGAGCTGCAATGGTTGAAAAATTGCCAATGAAAATTCTGTGAAATAGTCCTAAGCTATCAAATGATCTCACAGCATCAGCAGTGTGTGGAGTTGAACAATTCTGAGCAATAATTACTTTGTTTCTCAACAAGTCACCAGGACTGGAAACAGAAGTGAGTACTAAGATTATTGGCACATTCCATGGTGAATTACTGTGAGTAATAATGATAACAGGCAGGGATCCACCCTTTAACTAGAAAAATGAGCAGGGTATCAGTATCATTGGGTAGCCATTAAGGAGTTATAATTAACTGGCAATAATATAATACCGCAATTTACCTTATAACTAACTTCATGTTAAATGTTGTTCGGAGATGGGACATAATTCCAAAGTAACAGTATTAGTTGCAAAAATTTCTGAAAGTAGCAAAGTGCCAGAGGATACCGGTGAAGCACCATCACAGGCTCTCTGGTGAACACTAAAGAATTCTCAGAAGGAACCACTTGCAGCACAAATGCATCATTAACTGCTGGGCTTTAACCCAGCTCTGTGCTTGCTCTCTCCACACGAGGCTCTATGAATAGAGATTATAGACGCAGACGCTTGCAAGAGAAGGGCAAGTGTGTTATTCATAGATTACCTGGAACTGACTGATATAGCTGGACAGCTGATCTAGCGTTAAGTTTGTGAAGCACAGAACGATCGAACCCGGGGCTTGGCGGCTTACCATACGTCTTTAATGGACAAATAATTATACAATTGAAGGTTGACTCATGGCTCAAGTAGCAAGGTAGCTTACTAGGCTGTGGTAATGGGGGAGAGTGTATCCCTGGTGAGAGTATGTCCACGGTGGCAGTTTACCCGGAGCATCCAAGAATAGTACTCCAATGACAGCATTATAAGTAAATGAAAGGATTACTAAAGTCACACACAAAACAGCAGAGAGAACCCAGGATGTAGACAAGTGGTTCAGAGAATCGACTGGAGGATGATATAAGCAACATTTGGGTACCTCTATTTTGGAAACTTTCCGTCAACCAGTGGCTTCCTCGACCATTCTTCTCTGTATTGGACTGAGGATTGACGAAAAGTTTCCAAAATAAAGATACCCAAATGTTGCACAAGTGTCTAATTCAACATGAACCAGGGTAACTCCAGCTGAGATCCGGCCCAACTAATGGTGTTGAGAGAGGATCCACTTGGAAACTGAAGGGTGAACTCTCCAGTTCATATTAAAAATACCCTCACTAGACTCACCGATGGTCACCACTCGTGCCACCGCTGGCCTGGGGTTCATATCTTACTGGGTATCGAGGGAAACAAGCCGGTTGGTAGCGTGAGAACACAACCACACATGTACACCAAACGCTATCTAGGTTCGAATTGGGTACCTGTGACCTGGGGGAAAAATGTCCAGGCACTTCACGCATGCACTGACAGGTCAATTATAATGGGAAGCGCTAAACCCGCAGGATTATACAGCGCATGAGGGGGGGGGACGGAAGGTACTCAGGTTCAATTCAGGGAACTGGAGCACAGATCCAATTCCCTAGATCAAGAGCCCCTCACCAGCGTCAATACACTTTCCTTAAGGGGTCTGACAGGTCAGAGATATGATGTCACTGTTAGTGAGGCGCAGGAACTAACCCTCGTTGACAAGAGTATTGGTCTGTGTAACCTCTGTAAGTACTGGTCTACGTGAGCTCTGTATTCAAGCACAGGTTTGTGCGAGTTCTGTATTCAAGCACAGGTTGTGTGCTCTGTATTCAAGCACAGGTTTGTGTGAGCTCTGTATTCAAGCACAGGTTTGTGCGAGTTCTGTATTCAAGCACAGGTTTCTGTGAGCTCTGTATTCAAACACAGGTTTGTGTGAACTCTGTATTCAAGCACAGGTTTGTGCGAGTTCTGTATTCAAGCACAGGTTTATGAGCTCTGCATGCGAGTACTGGTGTATGTGACCTGGACGAGGTTGCAGGAAGCTGCAGTAACATTACTAGGAAAATAAAATCAATGCAATGACTAGCAAGCTTTGCGTCTCAGCGAGTAATAAAATATGACTTCCAAAACTAAAAGTTTTTTCGTGTTTTACACACACACACACACACACACACACACACCAAGGGGCCAGGAGCTGAGTCTTGACCCCTGCAACCACAATTAGGTGAGTACATACACACACACAATATATGTATATATATAATGTATATATAATATATATATATATATATATATATATATATATATATATATGTATATATATAATGTATATATATATGGATGTATATAATTGGTGTATTAATGCAAATTACAGTTTTACTGGAGTTTTTACATCACATAAGTCACGTGACTTCACACTTGTCAACCATACTGGACGTCACGTTGAGCCAACTTGCATTGATAATCATGTGTAATAAACTACAAGGATGAGATGTGTTTATGAAGTAACAGGTTCTTGAATGCCCTTCAGGCACCTTATTTATATATATTAAAGTAATCATCATTGTCCCTCGAACTCCTATCTGGAGATGTCGAACACATCTTATGTTGACAAATCTTTGTTGCTGTGACAAACCAGTGCGCTGGGCAGGCCTGGTAGGTCAATCTGGTTTACTTATCCACACAAGTAGTCAACCTGGTATCAGCTGACTTGGAAAGGTGACACGGGTGTTACCTTAACTCCATGGTCAACAAGTAATTTTTAAGCCTGTGAAGAATGGTTTAAGTTTACATTTCCTTCTGTGTATTTATTGTACTGTTTATGCTTGCAGAATCGTTATCAAGTAACAAGCCTGCGAGCTCGTAAACTGAATGTCTTCAGAGTCTTGTTAGTTTAAGTTTGGCAGTATAACGGCTCAAATTTTATTGGTATAAAACCACTAGCTCATGCAGTGCTGTGTATAAATATTTAAGGCCTTGTGGAGCAAAGTCATTAGCAGTTTTAATTCTTGAATTGATATGGATAATAAGTTTAGAAATACTCCGGACTGATAGCTCAAGTTATCACTCGATGTGGGGAGTAATAACAATGCTGCTGGTTTAGTAACTTGATGTTTTGGCGTTAAAGTTGAAGATTAAGAGACATGCGCAACAGTTGGGTATGTTTACTGATGAAACGTTTCGCTTACACAGCAGGCTTCTTCAGTCAAATATAAAAGGGAGCAGTAGAAATGAAATGGACCTGCCTTCTTACTTCCATCAGTGGATCCCGTCTCCTACGTCTTCGAGATTTTCCGAATGTCTTCATGAGGTCAGAAACACGAAGTAATAAATAAGTCACTTATGACAGTAACGATGTACATTCCTATAACATGAAAGTGAACATGTCTGCATGTCTCAGAGTATATACACTATACTGAGAAATTATTTTAATGCCTATGTTAAGGATTAAAGTATTCTTTTGGTGGTGATGTACTGGTGGTGATGATCACTGCGTAGTCGATAAACTCACCAATTATTGGTTCTCTCTCCTTCCGTTTCACTGCAAAATTATACTTTTTTATCGTTCAAAATGTTTGAAAATGCACAAAATGATATATCTGGCTTATAAGTTACTGATAAGTACATCCACCATCACTTCAAGAAATAGCAATCATAGAGGCTTAGAAAGATAAGAGAAATATGCACGGCATATACATGTGTATGTGCGTGGCTGTCAATGCTGGTTGACGTTCAAAAAACCAGGTTGACAAGATATACGGGCCAGTAACCAGTGATGACACAAGCAAAAAACCTCAAGAGACAATAGTTTAACCTCCCCCATCCCTCTCAGCAAGAAGATCAACCACCACTAGTGATTACGTAGTCGGTTTATCAAGAAGCCGAGAGGCAGCCGGGACTGGTCCGGCAGCACCAACGCTGTGATCGATGTTCAAGTCAGTGACCACGAGACTCGCTTATTCCGTCTGGCTGCTGGTTTTGTAGTGTAGGACGCGTTTCTCCCAGCTATGTTGGTGGTCCTCTTGTGTCTATGAAGGGAAGATGAGGGGGGCAACATGTCTCCGTGTGAGGGGTCTTCGTGTGAAGGGGTTGAGGGCCATGGGGTCTTCGTGTGAAGAAGGGGCTGAGAGCCAAGGGATCTTCGTGTGAAGGAAGGGAGGAACTAAATGAGGGAGGAACCAAGAGGTAAAATGTCTCTGTGTAAGGGGAGTGAGCGAGGGAAAAGGTGCCCCTGTATGTACAGTGTGATGCAACGTGTCTGAGGGAAGTGAGGGTCAAAGTGTGCCTGTATGGGGGAGTGAGGGGGCAAGGTGTGTCTGTGTGGAGGGAAGGGAGTAAGGTGCAAGTATCTCCGTGTGAGGGAAGGGAGTTAATGAGGCGGCAGGTGTTTCACTGTTAGGGGCAGGCAAGGTGAGAGGCAGTGAGTACCCTTAAAATAACTCCACGGAATCCGCACACTGAATAGCATCAATACGAGTCCGCACACTGAGTAGCATCAATACGAGTCCGCACACTGAGTAGCATCAATACGAGTCCGCACAATGAGTAGCATCAATACGGGTCCGCACACTGAGTAGCATCAATACGAGTCCGCACACTGAGTAGCATCAGTACGAGTCCGCACACTGAGTAGCATCAATACGAGTCCGCACACTGAGTAGCATCAATGCGAGTCCGCACAATGAGTAGCATCAGTATGAGTACTCACAATGAGTAGCATCAATATGAGTACTCACAATGAGTAGCATCAATACGAGTCCGCACACTGAGTAGCATCAATACGAGTCCGCACACTGAGTAGCATCAATACGAGTCCGCACACTGAGTAGCATCAATACGAGTCCGCACACTGAGTAGCATCAATACGAGTCCGCACACTGAGTAGCATCAATACGAGTCCGCACACTGAGTAGCATCAGTATGAGTACTCACAATGAGTAGCATCAATATGAGTACTCACAATGAGTAGCATCAATATGAGTACTCACAATGAGTAGCATCAATGAGTACTCACAATGAGTAGCATCAATATGAGTACTCACAATGAGTAGCATCAATATGAGTACTCACAATGAGTAGCATCAATATGATTACTCACAATGAGTAGCATCAATATGAGTACTCACAATGAGTAGCATCAATATGAGTACTCACAATGAGTAGCATCAATATGAGTACTCACAATGAGTAGCATCAATATTACTCACAATGAGTAGCATCAATATGAGTACTCACAATGAGTAGCATTAATATGAGTACTCACAATGAGTAGCATCAATATGAGTACCCACAACGAGTGGTATGTATACAGCAGATATTGTTTTTATAAGAAACAGAAAACATTCTTCTGGCACGTGTGTCAGGCGAGAACGAGGTTAAGTACATGAGATTTGTCAAGAAACAGGACAAGTGTTTCCTAACGGGTTTTAGTCATACGATGACCCGCTGCTGGAATTTTTCGTCATCCGATCGAAGCCTTCCGCTGGCCTACCTGTCTACTCCTTTAAAAATTATGGTTATGATTATAACCAGTTCATGGAGAGAACGATGCTCTCATAATGTATAACTCCCCTACCCCGACTCCTTTCCCTTAGTGCTTTTGTTCCCTAACATTTGCCCTTACCCCTTCAGCCCTATATATCTACCTTCTTCCACACTTTCAGACTTTCTCCCCACCTCCTTTATCCCATCTTGTTACCATCGGTGGTATCACGTATTCATTATCTTCAATGTCTGTCTGCCTGAAAGTTAAAATAAGGTTCAGTACTGGTGCTTCGTCGTTCCCTCTCTATTCTCACTCATCATAACAAGTATTCCAGAGTTTTCCCCACTATATATCGCCACGGCTCAAACTTTTAATATTACTAGTTTAGACTGCCTTAAACAGCAACGTGAACATCACTGAAAATGCTGCAGCGCCTCCACAACTCCATGCACTGAATGACTTCGCTTGAGTTTAACAGTTTACATGAAGTGCGTGTTCGCTGCCTCTGTATTTTTGTGTGATATTTATTGATGCTGCATTAGTTCTGATATCTATTATGTAGTGGTGGATTATAAATGACATATGAGGTCCTTCATAATACTGGTCACAACTGTCTGACTTGAGAAATAACCACAGTTTGGAATTAAAATTTCTTTAAATTTCAGCCCAATTGTTTTTTTTATCAATAATGCTGATCCTTCATCCTTCTACCCTTTATTTACTTCATATTTATGCACTATACCACTGGGTAAAGTGCATCCATGATCATATCCATTAGTTTGGTTTCATAATTGCAATGTTGACCTGAATTTCATCTTTAGCTTATTCATTTACCTATTAAGCAGGGTTTATTTCATCTATGCATTTATAAAAAATTATATTTACTACCGGTCATCATATGTCGGATTTTGTAGTGTTGACAGTTTTGTAGAGGTTGACTGTAAAGGTTGATGATTTTGTAGGCACTGGCAGTTTCTTAAGAATTATTGAACAAGGGGCGATTGTGTATCATGGAAGTCTGGACAGCCTAGGAGGAGTGAAGGGTTTGAGGTGATACGAATCTTAGGGGGCTGGTGGGTTATAGGGGTGTGGTGAATCCTGGGATGTGAAGGGTCCTGGGGTGTGGTTGGTCTTATAGGCATGGTAGGTCTAGGGGTGTGGTGGGTCTTGGGGTGTGAAGGGTCCTGGAGTGTGGTTGGTCTTTGAGGCAGGGTAGGTCTAGGAGTGTGGTGGGTCTTGGGATGTGAAGGATCCTGGAGTGTGGTTGGTCTTTGAGGCAGGGTAGGTCTAGGAGTGTGGTGGGTCTTGGGATGTGAAGGATCCTGGAGTGTGGTTGGTCTTTAAGGCAGGGTAGGTCTAGGGGTGTGGTGGGTCGTGGGACGTGAAGGATCCTGGAGTGTGGTTGGTCTTTGAGGCAGGGTAGGTCTAGGAGTGTGGTGGGTCTTGGGATGTGAAGGATCCTGAAGTGTGGTTGGTCTTTGAGACCAAGGGGTTGATTCACAGCTTCTGGTCTCGCTTCTTCGCTGGACGCTAGTAGGTCCACTCTCTCCCTACTCCATGAACTTTATCGTATCTTTTCTTAAAGCTATGTATGGATCCTGCCTGCACTACATCACGTTCAGATAGGGGTATGTCCTCACAGGACATACCCCTTAGCTCTGGGACTAGTCTTGTTACAAACCTTTGCACTTTCTCTAGTTTCTTGACGTGCTTGACCAGGTATCGGTTCCAGACTGAGCTGCATACTCCAATATGGCCCTGACGTACACGGTATACAGTATCTGGAATGACTCCTTACTCAGGTGTTGAAGTGTTATCCAGTCACTGGATGAATCCAAAGTCAGCTGTGTGGTAGCACAGGACATTGCTGGTGCTTCCGACCGGGTGCGGCACCAGGGCCTCTTGGCAAAACTGTAAGCACTGGGAATTGCAGGTTCTACGTTATGTCTCCTCAGTCATTACCTTCATGGTAGATCTCTATGGGTAGTTCTCAATGAAACAAAATCAGCAAGACATTCTATTGGGGCAAGTATTCCACAAGAAAGTGTGCTGGGACCATTGTCATGGAATATCTGCTTCAATGACCTTCATCTCATCCCAGAATCCCATGCATATTCAGACGACTATACACTGACATTCTCTTATCCAAGAGAAGAAATGCCAGCTACTCTAAGCTACATCAATCACCAGCTAAGAGCTATATCAACTTGGGGAAACCGTTGGCAAGTAACATTTGCACCTGAGAATACACAAATGATGATGGTCTCTAGGCACCATGATTGTAATGCCGGTGCATTAATAAGTATGAATGGGAGGGTGTTGGTACCTGGAAAAGAAGCTGATATCCTTGGGGTGAAATTTGACTCTAAACTGACTATGAAGAACCAGGCTGTAAATCTTGCAAACAAGGCAGCCAGGAAGCTTACAGTACTTTGCCGCATTTCGCATCTGTTGACAGTAGGGGTTGCAAGATTCTGTATGAGGCACAAGTAGGATCACACCTTGAGTATGCTCCACTTTCTTGGTTTGCCTCCCCCCCCCCATCTGCGACTGCTTGACATAGTAGAGAACAAAGCAAGACGTCTCATCTCTCGCCTGGACCAATCCTGGATAGATCTGTCATTTCAGCAGAGCCTTCAATACAGGAGGGATGTGGGTGTACAAGGCTAACATTGTCAAAGTACCACACTTGGATCCACTTCGAGGACAGCGAGAAGCAAGTTTCTATACCACAAGACGGGCAGAAAGCAGCAACTTCACTCTGGCTGTACCCTTCTCCAGAACATCACTTCATCTGAGATCATTTAACCCCAGGATGACTCGAATCTGGAACACATTCGTACAGCATTATAATGTCAATGAAATAAAGTCAGTTGATCAAATGAAAATCCTGGCCCACAGATGGCTCCAACTCCATCCTGTTCCCAGCTTGTATGTTTCATAACAATAAAATGCTTTCAGGTGAGCTGATGTAGGTAAAAGCTCTTAGCTTGTCAATAAAGTTAGGAATCCTTAACCTAACCTTGACAAACCCTGTGTAAAATAGAAGTGTGTGTGTGTGTGTGTGTGTGTGTGTGTGTGTGTGTGTGTGTGTACTCACCTAATTATGGTTGCAGGGGTCGAGAGAGAGCTCCTGGCCCCGCCTCTTCACTGATCGCTACTAGGTCCTCTCTCTCTGCTTCCAGAGCTTTGTCATACCTCGTCTTAAAGCTATGTATGGTTCCTGCCTCCACTACATCACTTGTTAGGCTATTCCAATTCCTGACGACTCTATGACTGAAGAAATACTTCCTAACATCCCTATGACTCGTCTGAGTCTTCAGCTTCCAGTTGTGACCCCTTGTTTCTGTGTCCCCTCTCTGGAACAACCTGTCTCTGTCTACCTTATCAATTCCACGCAGTATCTTGTATGTCGTTATCATGTCTCCCTTGACCCGCCTCTCCTCCAATGTCGTCAGTCCGATTTCCCTCAACCTTTCTTCGTAGGACATACCCCTGAGCTCCGGAACTAGCCTTGTTGCAAACCTTTGCACTTTCTCTAATTCCTTGACGTGTTTGCCCAGGTGTGGGTTCCAAACTGGAGCTGCATACTCCAGTATAGGCCTGACGTACACGGTGTACAGTGTCTTGAACGATTCCTTACTAAGGTATCGGAACGCTATTCTCAGGTTTGCCAGGCGCCCGTATGCTGCAGCAGTTATCTGGTTGATGTGTGCCTCCGGAGACATGCTCGGTGTTATGGTCACCCCAAAATCTTTCTCCTTGAGCGAGGTTTGCAGTCCTTGGCCACCTAGTCTATACTCTGTCTGCGGTCTTCTTTGCCCTGTGTGTGTGTGTGTGTGTGTGTGTGTGTGTGTGTGTGTGTGTGTGTGTGTGTGTGTGTGTGTGTGTGTGTGTGTGTGTGTGTGTGTGTGTGTGTGTGTGTGTGTGTGTGTGTGTGTGTGTACTGCGATTACATCCTTCACTCTCATACATGTCCAGCACACTACCTAGAATTACTAATAGTTTTTATATTATTTTGTCACGCAAGTGCCTTGATACCATTATGTGGCAGTCAATACCACCTCCCGTATCCTATAATTCTGGGTCACCTTCCGGGTTCCAAGGCCATGGGTCATTCACGGATCCCCCGAGGAGGCTGTTAAACGACACCGGCCCCCTAGCCCTGTATCACCACACAGGTCCCACCAACGCAGGACGTTACTACCAGGTATTCAACACTCGGGGTTCCTGCCACCTGCTGGGTTCATCATTGCTCCTTACATACATGATAATGGGTTCCTTCAACACATGGCGGAAGCCCTCCACCGCCGCCTCTGAAAATCACTGACGAGTTTCTTTTCATAGAGGTGTGTCGCCTTGTGGCTGGAGTCTCCGTACATTCCTAACTAATGATAAAAAGAGGGCATACCATTTTTAGTATTAATTTACTGTGCCATAGGAGACATAGGGACAAGCCTCCTGACGTCTGCTTCCTTACTTTGTCTTACCCCCACTTCTAGCCTTGCCAACACCTTCCTCTCGTCGCTGCTTATATCTGTCTTTTTCCAGATTTACATCTCCTAACCTCTATCCTTCTCTGACATCCTTCTCTTCCCTATCTATCCTTACCTACACCTCCCCTCTATACTTAGCTACCCCGTGGCCTGGTGGCTAAAGCTCTTGTTTCACACTAGAGGTCCCAGGTTCGATTCCCGGGGAGTGTAGAAACATTGGGCGCTTTTCCTTACACCGGATGTCTATGTTCCCCATCAGTAAAATGGGTACCTGGGTAGTGGACTGGTGTCAGTCGCATCCTGAGACAAAACTAACCTAATTTGCGGGAAATGCTCAGCATAACAAGCGGCTTTCTATATAGTAGTATATCACTGATGTCAGCTACGTCTGTATACCGTGTACATATACTTGTAGTAAATATTATTATACCCGTTTTCTATCATTATCTTCATCTTCTCAACTGACCCTTATTTACACATTCTCATCTCTTTTCCCTCTCAAAACATCCTTTCCTCTTCTTTCTTCCCTGTTTTCAGCTTGCCCCTTTCTCCATCTTATTTACCTCTTTTCTTCTACCCCTTCCTTGTAGTCCTCCTCAATGCCTCAACTGTCTTCCCTTTTTCTTTCTTACTCTTCTGTCTTTCTCTCCTCTGCTGTTTCACATTGTCCCTTCACAGCCTATCTCACCAATCACTGTTCCTGCCCATCACCATCACCCTCCCTGCCCGTCACCATCACCCTCCCCGCTCATCACCATCACCCTCTCCGCCCATCACCATCACCCCCCTCCCCTCCACCAGTAACAGGGTTAGTAACTCATCACAAACATCGGAGAGATACATCTGTGTCACACCGTGCGTGATACCACCACCACGACTTGTACCTACCATTGTGCCCCGTGTACCTGTCTCGTACCTACCACTGTGCCCCGTGTACCTGTCTCGTACCTACCACTGTGCCCCATGTACCTGTCTTGTACCTACCACTGTGCCCCGTGTACCTGTCTCGTACCTACCACTGTGCCCCGTGTACCTGTCTTGTACCTACCACTGTGCCCCGTGTACCTGTCTTACACCTACCACTATGCCCCTTGTACATGTCTTGTACTTACCACTGTGCCCCGTGTACCTGTGTACCTGTGTTGTACCTACCACTGTGCCCCGTGTACCTGTCTTGTACCTACCACTGTGTCCCGTGTACCTGTCTCGTACCTACCACTGTGCCCTGTGTACCCGTGTTGTACCAACCACTGTACTCCGTGTACCTGTATTCTACTTACCTATTGCTCCATCCTCCCGTGTACCTGTGTTGTAACTACTAACTGTGCCCCGTATACCAGTGTTGTACCTAATACCTGTGTTGCGAATGGTGCACAATAACACTGGGAAAATATCTGGGAGGTTTTCATTATTTTGGGGGAAATTTTCTTAGTTGGAGGTAAAGTTTGAAGTTTCCCAATTACTGGGAGAGTGTTCCGTCGCCGGGAAAGTTCTCCTTCTGCACTGAAAAGTTTCTCTGTTGCAGGGTGATGGAATGTCCCCGTTACAGGTGAAGCATTCTAGGTTTCGGGGGAAGACTTCTCAAGTGCAGGAGGTCTCATTATCAGATCAAGGAACGGGTGGGGTTTGAACCAGTGGGAAGTGAGTACTAAAACAAATAGACCCGTGTGTTCAATTCCCATCCGTTCAGTGATTTGTTTACAATCGTGTTATGATTTCCTGAGCCAGGTTACAATACTGTCGGAGTTGGATTTTCTGTTGCAAGGAATATTTCCACGCTGATGGAACTGTTACTCAGTTAAAAGGACTTCCTGTTTTGTAAGCCATCCCCTCCTTTAGTCTGGGTCACCTTAACCTTGTGGTGTGCTGCAAATGGCTTAGCTGGGTTTAGAACCCAGTACTCACAGTCACTGTAGAACCCAGCATTCACAGTCACTTTAGAACCCGGCACTCACAATCACTTTAGAACCCGGCACTCACAGTCACTTTAGAACCCAGCACTCACATCACTTTAGAACCCAGCACTCACAGTCACTTTAGAACCCAGCACTGTCACTTTAGAACCCAGCACTTACAGTCACTTTAAAACCCGCACTCACAGTCACTTTAGAACCCGGCACTCACAGTCGCTTTAGAACCCGGCACTCAGTCACTTTAGAACCCGGCACTCACAGTCACTTTAGAACCCGGCACTCACAGTCACTTTAGAACCCGGCACTCACAATCGCTTTAGAACCCGGCACTCACAGTCACTTTAGAACCCAGCACTCACATCACTTTAGAACCCAGCACTCACAGTCACTTTAGAACCCAGCACTCACAGTCACTTTAGAACCCAGCACTCACAGTCACTTTAGAACCCAGCACTCACAGTCACTTTAGAACCCAGCACTCACAGTCACTTTAGAACCCGGCACTCACAATCGCTTTAGAACCCGGCACTCACAGTCACTTTAGAACCCGGCACTCACAATCGCTTTAGAACCCAGCACTCACAGTCACTTTAGAACCCAGCACTCACAGTCACTTTAGAACCCAGCACTCCCAGTCACCCCTATTTGGCTTAAGTAGATTTTTTCTCCATATTCGGAAAATTTTGCTGTGGCGGATAACGGAAGAAATTACTGTCTGTTACTTTGCTTGTTCCCCCACCTCCTACAGTGTTGATGGGGTCTCTTTCCTTGTTCCCCCACCTACTACAGTGTTGATGGGGTCTCTTTCTTTGTTCCCCCACCAGCTACAGTGTTGATGGGGTCTCTCTGCTTGTTCCCCCACCAGCTACAATATTGACGGGGTCTCTTTCCTTGTTCCCCCACCAGCTACAGTGTTGATGGGCTCTCTCTGCTTGTTCCCCCACTAGCAACAGTGTTGATGGGGTCTCTTTCCTTGTTCCCCCACCTGCTACAGTGTTGATGGGGTCTCTTTCCTTGTTCCCCCACCAGCTACAGTGTTGATGGGCTCTCTTTGCTTGTTCCCCCACCAGCTAGTGTTGATGGGCTATCTTTGCTTGTTCCCCCGCCAGCTAGTGTTGATGGGGTCTCTGCTTGTTCCCCCGCCAGCTACAGTGTTGATGGGATCTCTTTCCCTGTTCCCCCACCAGCTACAGTGTTGATGGGGTCTCTTTCCTTGTTCCCCCACCAGCTACAGTGTTGATGGGGTCTCTTTCCCTGTTCTCCCACCAGCTACAGTGTTGATGGGGTCTCTTTCCCTGTTCCCCCACCAGCTACAGTGTTGATGGGGTCTCTTTCCTTGTTCCCCCACCAGCTACAGTGTTGATGGGGTCTCTTTCCTTGTTCCCCCACCAGCTACAGTGTTGATGGGGTCTCTTTCCCTGTTCTCCCACCAGCTACAGTGTTGATGGGGTCTCTTTCCCTGTTCCCCCACCAGCTACAGTGTTGATGGGGTCTCTTTCCTTGTTCCCCCACCAGCTACAGTGTTGATGGGGTCTCTTTCCCTGTTCTCCCACCAGCTACAGTGTTGATGGGGTCTCTTTCCCTGTTCCCCCACCAGCTACAGTGTTGATGGGGTCTCTTTCCCTGTTCCCCCACCAGCTACAGTGTTGATGGGGTCTCTTTCCTTGTTCCCCCACCAGCTACAGTGTTGATGGGGTCTCTTTCCTTGTTCCCCCACCAGCTACAGTGTTGATGGGGTCTCTTTCCCTGTTCTCCCACCAGCTACAGTGTTGATGGGGTCTCTTTCCCTGTTCCCCCACCAGCTACAGTGTTGATGGGGTCTCTTTCCTTGTTCCCCCACCAGCTACAGTGTTGATGGGGTCTCTTTCCCTGTTCTCCCACCAGCTACAGTGTTGATGGGGTCTCTTTCCCTGTTCCCCCACCAGCTACAGTGTTGATGGGGTCTCTTTCCCTGTTCCCCCACCAGCTACAGTGTTGATGGGGTCTCTCTGCTTGTTCCCCCACTAGCAACAGTGTTGATGGGGTCTCTTTCCTTGTTCCCCCACCTGCTACAGTGTTGATGGGGTCTCTTTCCTTGTTCCCCCACCTGCTACAGTGTTGATGGGATCTCTTTCCTTGTTCCTCCACCAGCTACAGTGTTGATGGGCTCTCTTTGCTTGTTCCCCCACCAGCTAGTGTTGATGGGCTATATTTGCTTGTTCCCCCACCAGCTAGTGTTGATGGGGTCTCTTTGCTTGTTCCCCAGCCAGCTACAGTGTTGATGGGATCTCTTTCCCTGTTCCCCCACCAGCTACAGTGTTGATGGGGTCTCTTTCCTTGTTCCCCCACCAGCTACAGTGTTGATGGGGTCTCTTTCCCTGTTCCCCCACCAGCTACAGTGTTGATGGGGTCTCTTTCCTTGTTCCCCCACCAGCTACAGTGTTGATGGGGTCTCTTTCCCTGTTTCCCCACCAGCTACAGTGTTGATGGGGTCTCTTTCCTCGTTCCCCCCACCAGCTACAGTGTTGATGGGGTCTCTTTCCTCGTTCCCCCCACCAGCTACAGTGTTGATGGGGTCTCTTTCCTCGTTCCCCCCACCAGCTACAGTGTTGATGGGGTCTCTTTCCTCGTTCCCCCCACCAGCTACAGTGTTGATGGGGTCTCTTTCCTCGTTCCCCCCACCAGCTACAGTGTTGATGGGGTCTCTTTCCTCGTTCCCCCCACCAGCTACAGTGTTGATGGGGTCTCTTTCCTCGTTCCCCCCACCAGCTACAGTGTTGATGGGGTCTCTTTCCTCGTTCCCCCCACCAGCTACAGTGTTGATGGGGTCTCTTTCCTCGTTCCCCCCACCAGCTACAGTGTTGATGGGGTCTCTTTCCTCGTTCCCCCCACCAGCTACAGTGTTGATGGGGTCTCTTTCCTCGTTCCCCCCACCAGCTACAGTGTTGATGGGGTCTCTTTCCTCGTTCCCTCCACCAGCTACAGTGTTGATGAGGTGTCTTTCCTTGTTCCCCTACCAGTTAGTGTTGATGGAGTCCATAAATAACAAAAAAGGCACAATACCGTGACTGGATCGATACACAAATAACCCGTCTTGGCTACCTTCTCATTTCATAGACTGCCTTCTCACGTGCTAAACGTAATTTCTTCTCTCCCAGACTCTCTACTCCTGAGAACTCTTCTGTCCTCTGCCTTCCCTACATTTCTGGTCTTTCTAATCTCAACAACTCTCTCCGTTCCTTAGACATCAAACTTACTTTCCGCCAGACTAACACTCCTCGCACTAATCTCGTTCATACCTCTCCTCCCTCTACTGATGCTCCTGGTGTCTACTCTATTTCTTGTTCCTCCTGTCCTCTTCAATACTTTGGAGAAACTGGCCGATCTCTTTCTGACAGACTTAGGGAGCACAAAAGTATTGTTAGGCTTGCCGACACTAACAATGCTCTTTTCCGTCACGTCAGTGATCACAGCCATCCTATTGACTGGTCTTCTGCTAAAACTGTCTTCCCTACTTCCAACTTTAACAGTCACCGTCTGGTTAAATCCTCCCTAATACACAACTTTCCTTGTATGAATCTTAGTCCTGGCCTCGTCTCTGTAGATGCCTTTCTCTCCCACTACACTGTAAAATGCTCCAAACTTCAGAACACCCGTGACCTAACCTGATTCCTCCTTTTTCTTATCCTCCTTCTCCTTTCCTATTTCTCCTTTGGGTTGTCTTTCTTCTGCCCTGTGTATTTGTTCCTTCTCTATTTATTTATTTTTCTCCCCTCTGTGTTCTTGCTCTTACCCTCTGTGGGCACCTATCTCCCTTGCAGTGCTCCTCTTTCTTAGTATTTGACTGGCTCCTCCTCCTCTTACTACCTCCCCACTACTACTTCCTTCCACCTCCACTACTACTACTACTACCACCACCTGCCTATATGTACCCATCTTGCTCTCCTTTTCGTTAGTGTGACTTTGTAAATGGTTCAAGTCGGACCGAAACGTCGTCGTAAGCTCCTCACTTCTATGTGCGGGTTATTTGTGTATTGATGGGGTCTCTTTCCTCGTTCCCCCACCAGCTACAGTGTTGACGGGGTCCGCATCACTCGAAACAGACTATCTTCTGGCGGACCATTTCTTGGCATATCGGGAGATAGATACATTTGAGGTGTGTTTTGCGGAGCAAACATTACTGAAGGTCACCTGCTTGATCCAGAAATGGTGATAAAATCAACAACTCACTGTGAGCTCTTCTGTTCACCCTCGCCCACCGCTATCTTAATGCTGGTAGTGCCTATGGCGCTCCCAGTCTTAACAGGCGGTTTTCGTAAGACTTGCTGTGTTAATTCTGGACGAGCTATCCTGGGCCTGTACCTCGGGTAGGGTATGGGGTGGTCCCCGATAGATAGTTGGCACTGCTTATCGCGTTGGTGTGAAGTATGGGGACTAGCAGTGGGGAGGTGATTTATTTTTATTAGTCATCCAGTGGTCTCCAATTTCTTTCTGCTCCTCTGTTCTGCTCTCTCCCTCTCTCTCTCTCTTTCTCTTGCTGTTCCGCATCATTTAACGTTTATGCCCGTCGAAGTACCGACCTCCTCCTACGGTTCCTCTGCAGTAATACCTCGTAATGACTTCTGCAGAGACATGGTTCATGACAGCGACCCAGAGCTTGACTTGGCCGGAAAACCGGTAGTTGCTGGCCCTGACCCTGACACCCCCCGTGTTGGAAGACGCCTGTCTACTCTGAGTACTTTTCAACAGTGTGTTTTCTGCCGGCATGACAAGCATGTGCATTGTTGATTTTTTTACCTTTGTTGACAAAGTGATGTGTAATATACCCATGGTATACCTGTGTCAGTTTATAGAGTTTTTATACCTTCGCAACCCGGCTTGAGGGCAGGCTTTTCTATTTATTGCTTGTACATCTAAACCGTTGGTGTTGGCGACCTGCTGTCCCACATAGCCTCGTTGAGCTGACACTTGACGGAGGTAGCAATCTAGTTCCGACAATATTTCTGATGTATGCCGGTAGCAGGCTGAATAGTCTTGAACCACGGATGTTGACTCACTGTTCTCTTATTGTACCCATGACGTCCCTGCTTTTCACTGGGTCTGTTTTTCACTTCGTCCCTTATCTCTAATTTCAGAACGCTGTTATGATAGTGTATACATTTGGAACTATCTATATCTCTTCTTCAATCCAGTAAACGATCTTCGTACCTTTTCTAGATTTGATGTCTCTTTTAGCATGAGTGGAGCTGTCAACATCGAACAATAATATAATGGAGAGAGTACATGTGATGTGTGTATGTTAATATATTAAGTAGCTCAGTGGTGTATGGTCGGCGACTTTATGTGTGCCTTGAAGGACTCTTCTACCTAACGCTTACAGGCCGTTGAGTGTGAATTCAGGAAAGTCATTGTGCTCACTCGTTACAGTGCTACTCCGGACGAGCAACAATTTGATACGAGACACGATGTGGGGGATCTTGCGACCTAACATACGCCAGACTTCAAGGGACACACTGGTGATCAGGACTTCTGGGCTTAGGCAATCACTGACGCTGTGGAGAATGAGCTTGTCATCGGTTATTTGAACCAGATTCGTGGCATCATTTCCAATTACACATAACTAACACTCACATAAGAGAATGAAACTTGCGGCCACGTTTCGGGGCGACTTGGATCATTAACCAGTCACACACAAGCATGAAGGGAAGGGAGCCATTATATATACGAGAAAGAGAGGGGTGAGTAGAACGAGAGTAGCAAAATGGTAGTAGTAGTGGTGGTAGAACTTGTGGTGGTGGTGGTAGTAGTAGTAGTTAGTGGTGCAGAGGTGGCGGCAATAAGAAGGGAGTATTGACAGTGATAAGAGTCAAACAGTGGAGTGTAAGCGAATGTAGTATAGTAATATAGTAGTAATAGTGGAGGTACTATTCCAGCCACCGTATTGTGCCTTTTATCCTTTTTTCATCATTATCCATTGGATGCTGAAGCGTAGGAGTATGGTGGATATTCAGCTGCTGAATCCGAGAGTGGTTGTGATTCTAAGATATCATTCAAAGTGAGGGTTGGATCGTGCAATTCGTGATAGTTTTCCCTAAAGGGGGGTATCCCGCAGTGCAGCATTGTTGACCATCATGTATTACAGTAGCCATGGATGGTGTAGTCCGTAGTGTTCCTGACGGAATCAAAGCCTCCTTGTATGCGGACGATATTGCAGTGTACAGCTCGGGCTCTACTCCCGAGTAGGCCTATCTTTGAGAGTGGGGTTGTGTTGCCTCTGCGGTGAATGACACTGAGGACTTGAACTGTGCACAGTTACCACAGTGTTCACTGCTGAGCTCAAAGGAAACCTCGTTACTCTCGTTTAGAGAGCTGGCTTAGTTAAGTCTCAGTTCATTGTATATCCAGATTTCCGATGTACTCTGTTTACTGTGTGTTTACTCTGTCTACCTCGTGGTTCAAAAGATTCAGGAGTGATCAGCCCTTCTCTTTGTACAACACAAGAATGTGGATTTCTGTTGGTACCTAGGACACGCTGGTGTCCCATTAATTAAACGAACTTGCAAGTACCATAGCGAAGGTTTCTGTGACAAGCTCATTCTATAGCAAAATTCTGCCTTACAGTGACTTCGTGGGTCCTTGCAAAATTGCTGGCCTGGTGGGCCCTACAAATGAGAGGCAAGTTACACCAAATCTGGCAGGACATGGATGGTTGACCGTCCGCTTTCTATATGAATCATCACTTTTGAAACAAATCTTTGTTGAGTGAAGATCAGGCACACATCTCGCTAAGATCTAATTCATAGGTGCTCCTGTCTCTCCACGAATAGTTTGTGGCATAAAAGTGACGGTCAAACATATTTCAACAGGTTCTGCATAACCCAGGCCTTCTCGTGTTCCCTGTGGTCTATAAAATCTTTGAACTGCCTGTCTCCTGTGATCTCGGAGGACATTTAGATTTTTTATATTAACGAATTACCGGAATTTTTATTTAATACTGGTTATTTAAACCTGGTGTGAGGGTACTTATCTTGTATTAAATTAATTTTCATAATGTTGTTTTTATTATTTTCAAATTTCTTCTTACCTGTGTTTTAATTAGGAAGGTAACCACTGTGGATGTTCTGTTGCAAAGAAAGGCACCCCCTGTTGTAGTGGATGTTCTGTTGCAAGGAAAGGTACCCCCTGTTGTAGTGGGTGTTCTATTGCAAGGAAAGGTACCCCCTGTTACAGTGGGTGTTCTGTTGCAAGAAAAGGTACCCCCTGTTACAGTGAGTGTTCTGTTGCAAGGAAAGGTACCCCCAGTTGCAGTGGGTGTTCTGTTGCAAGGAAAGGTACCCCCTGTTACAGTGGGTATTCTGTTGCAAGGAAAGGTACCCCCTGTTGCAGTGGGTGTTCTGTTGCAAGGAAAGGTACCTCCCATTGCAGAGGGTGTTCTGTTGCAAGGAAAGGTACCCCCAGTTGCAGTGGGTGTTCTGTTGCAATGAAAGGTACCCCCTGTTGCAGTGGGTGTTCTGTTGCAAGGAAAAGTACCTCCCATTGCAGAGGGTGTTCTGTTGCAGGGAAGGGTACCTCCCGTTGCAGCGGGTGGTGTTCTGTTGCAAGAGAAACATACTCCCTTGCAAGGGAGGCGAGATGCCAAAAAAAATTCTCCCCATCACTCCTCTTTCTTATACACGTCTTCCTTCACTTCCCTCTTTCTCCCCTTCTCCCCATTTCTCCTTATCTTCTTTAACCTTTTATCACCCTTGTCTGGCTGGTTGTCTAGGATGACTGGCTGGCTGCCATTATGTCTGACTGGCTGGTTGAATGGCTGGCTGGCTGCCATTATGGTTAGGATAACTGGCTAGCTGACTGGGATGACTGACTGAGTTGGGCTAGGTATATCTAGCTGGATGAACTAGCGTGCAGGCTAACTGAAATGAATTTCTGGCTGACTGAACTGCCTGACTGGCTAGCTGAACCAGCTGAACTGACTGAACCAGCTGAACTGACTGAACCAGCTGAACTGACTGAACCAGCTGAACTGACTGAACCAGCTGAACTGACTGAACCAGCTGAACTGACTGAACCAGCTGAACTGACTGAACCAGCTGGACTGACTGAACCAGCTGGACTGACTGAACCAGCTGGACTGACTGAACCAGCTGGACTGACTGAACCAGCTGGACTGACTGAACCAGCTGAACTGACTGAACCAGCTGAACTGACTGAACCAGCTGAACTGACTGAACCAGCTGAACTGACTGAACCAGCTGAACTGACTGAACCAGCTGAACTGACTGAACTGACTGAACCAGCTGAACTGACTGAACCAGCTGAACCAGCTGAACTGACTGAACCAGCTGAACTGACTGAACCACCTGAACTGACTGAACCACCTGAATTGACTGAACCACCTGAATTGACTGAACCACCTGAATTGACTGAACCAGCTGAACTGACTGGCATAAATTACTGAACCAGCTGAATCGACTCAACTAGTTGATCTTGCTGAACTGAACTGACTGACTGTGCAGACTGGCTGGCTGAACTGACTGAATTGACTGACTGGTTGGCTGGATGAACTGGTAGACTGACTTGACTGGCTGGCTTGGCACAGTGCCACATATCACGGCCAGGAAAAAACTGCATCGCTGTCGAGTCATATGAGGGGAGGGAAGAAGGGTAATATGAGGGGAGAGGGAGGGAGGGGAGAGGGAGGGAGGGGAGAGGGAGGGGAGAGGGACGGAGGGGAGGGGAGAGGGAGGGGAGAGGGACGGAGGGGAGAGGGAGGGAGGGGAGAGGAAGGGAGAGGGAACGGGAGAGGGAGGGGAGAAAGAGGGACAGGAGTTGAAGTGGTGGTGAGGCAGTGAGGGAAGAGATTGTGAGGTGAGGAACGAGAAATGGTGGGGGTGTGGAAGAGAGAAAGAGGGAGAGGATGGTAGGGAAGGATGGGAGACGTTGGTAGGCGAAGGAATTAAACAGAGGGAGAAAGTGGAAGAGACAGACGTGGATGAAGGAAGAGAACTGAAGTGAGGGACAAGGAGGAAGAATAGAGAGGGGGAGTAAGGGAAGGGAAGGGAGGGGAGTAAGGGAAGAGTAGGGAGGGGAGTAAGGGAAGAGCAGTGGTAGGGAGTAAGGGAAGAGCAGTGGTAGGGAGTAAGGGAAGAGCAGTGGTAGGGAGTAAGGGAAGAGTGGTGCTAGGGAGTAAGGGAAGAGTAGGGAGGGAGGGAGGAAGGGAGGGAGGGAAAGGAGGGGGACGTCATGGGACATTAATTAGCCACACTAACTAGTGTGCAGGAGTCACGAGAAGCCAGGGAGGAATGTTCTTACATGTACACCCCCTAGGGTACTTAAACAGGCTTGTGCAGTGTGTACACCATCCTGGTGTACAAGTGCACCCTTGTGTTGAACGTGTAAACGCTTGTGCAATGTACGTACATCCTCCTGGTGTACATGTACAGGCTTCTGCAATCTGTGTGTGTGCGTGTGTGCGTGTGCGTGTGCGTGTGCGTGTGCGTGTGTGTGTGTGTGTGTGTGTGTGTGTGTGTGTGTATGTGTGTGTGTGTGCCCATCTAATTGTAATCACCTAATTGTGGTTGCAGGGATCGATTCATAGCTTGTGGCCCCGCCTCTTCACTGGTCATTACTAGGTCCACTCTCTCCCTGCTCAATGAGCTTTATCATACCTCTTAAAGCTATATATGGATCCTGCCTCCACTAAATCACTCTCCAGTTTGTTCCACTCTACGGCTGAAGATATACTTCATAACATCCCTGTGACTCATCTGAGTTTTCAACTTCCAGTTGTGATCCCTTGATGCTGTGTCTCATCTCTGAAACATTCTGTCTTTATCCGTCCTGTCAATTCCTCTCAGTATGTTATATGTTGTTATCATGTCTTCCCTATCCCTCCTGTCTGCGTGTTGTCAGGTTGAATTTCCTTAACCTCTCCTTGTAGGACAAACCCCTCATATCCGGGACTAGTCTTGTTACAAACCTATGCACTTTTTGTAATTACCTGACGTGTTTGACCAGGTGTGGGTTCCATACTGGTCCTGCATATTCCAATATGGGCGTGACGTACATGGTGTACAGTGTCGTGAATGACTCCTTACTTAGATGTCGAAACGCTATTCTCAGGTTTGCCAGTCGCTCGTATACTGCAGCACTTATTTGGTTGATGTGCTGCTCAGGAGATGTGCTCGGTATGATGTTCACCCCAAGATCCTTTTCCTTGAGTCTGCGGTCTCCTTTGTTCTTCCACATCTTCATAATTTTTCACTTGCTGCGGTTAAACTTCAGAAGCCAGTTCTCAGACCAGGCTTCCAACCTGTCCAGATCCATTTGCATGCTTACCTTATCCTCTTCCGCTTGTGTTCTCACTAGTTTCGTATCGTCTGCAAACAGGGACACCTCTGACTCCATCCCTTCCGGCATATCATTCACATATACAAGAAACAGCACTGGACCTAGGACTCACCCTTGTGGAAACCCACTCAACAAATACATAAACGTTGTTTCTTTCCTGTCAGGTATTCCCTGATCCATTTCGGTACTTTCCCTCCTATTCCTGCCTGCTCCTCTAGTTTTTCAACCAGTCTCTTGTGTGGAACTGTGTCGAGAGCCTTCTTACAGTCCAAGGAGATGCAGTCTACCCATCCTTCTCTTTCCTGTCTTACTTGTTGCCGTGTCATAGAACTCCAATAAGTTCGCGATGCAGGATTTCCCTTCCCTGAAGCCGTGATAGCTGTCATGTATTAGTCCATTCTGTTCTAGGTGCTCCGCCACTCTTTTCCTGATAATCTTCTCCATAACTTTACATACATGTCAGCGACACTGGTCTGTAGTTAGTGCAGCCTGTGTCTCCTTTCTTAAAAACTAGGACTACATTTGCTGTCTTTCACACCTCAGGCAGTTGCCCTGTTTTGACAGATTTACTGAAGATTGTTGTTAGAGGCACACACAGTGCGTCTCCTCCCTCTCTCAGTACCCAGAGAGAGAGAATCTGAGCCCACCTCCGTCGAAGTATCTAGTTCCCCTAGCAGTATCTTAACCTCGTTCTCGGTTGTTTGCAGTGTGTCCAGCACTTGCTGGTGCACCGTATGACTTCGGTTTTCTGGAAGCTTCTCTGTCTCCATTGTGTGTACTCACCTAGTTGTACTCACCTAGTTGAGGTTGCGGGGGTCGAGTCCGAGCTCCTGGCCCCGCCTCTTCACTGATCGCTACTAGGTCACTCTCCCTGAGCCCTGAGCTTTATCATACCTCTGCTTAAAGCTATGTATGGATCCTGCCTCCACTACATCGCTTCCCAAACTATTCCACTTACTGACTACTCTGTGGCTGAAGAAATACTTCCTAACATCCCTGTGATTCATCTGTGTCTTCATCTTCCAACTGTGTCCCCTTGTTACTGTGTCCAATCTCTGGAAAATCCTGTCTTTGTCCACCTTGTCAATTCCTCTCAGTATTTTGTATGTCGTTATGTCCCCCCTATCTCTCCTGTCCTCCAGTGTCGTCAGATTGATTTCCCTTAACCTCTCCTCGTAGGACATACCTCTTAGCTCTGGGACTAGTCTTGTTGCAAACCTTTGCACTTTCTCTAGTTTCTTTACGTACTTGGCTAGGTGTGGGTTCCAAACTGGTGCCGCATACTCCAATATGGGCCTAACATACACGGTGTACAGGGTCCTGAATGATTCCTTATTAAGATGTCGGAATGCTGTTCTGAGGTTTGCTAGGCGCCCATATGCTGCAGCAGTTATGTGCCTGGTGTTATACTCACCCCAAGATCTTTTTCCTTGAGTGAGGTTTGTAGTCTCTGGCCCCCTAGACTGTACTCCGTCTGCGGTCTTCTTTGCCCTTCCCCAATCTTCATGACTTTGCACTTGGTGGGATTGAACTCCAGGAGCCAATTGCTGGACCAGGTCTGCAGCCTGTCCAGATCCCTTTGTAGTTCTGCCTGGTCTTCGATCGAGTGAATTCTTCTCATCAACTTCACGTCATCTGCAAACAGGGATACCTCAGAGTCTATTCCTTCCGTCATGTCGTTCACAAATACCAGAAACAGCACTGGTCCTAGGACTGACCCCTGTGGGACCCCGCTGGTCACAGGTGCCCACTCTGACACCTCGCCACGTACCATGACTCGCTGCTGTCTTCCTGACAAGTATTCCCTGATCCATTGTAGTGCCTTCCCTGTTATCCCTGCTTGGTCCTCCAGTTTTTGCACCAATCTCTTGTGTGGAACTGTGTCAAACGCCTTCTTGCAGTCCAAGAAAATGCAATCCACCCACCCCTCTCTCTCTTGTCTTACTGCTGTCACCATGTCATAGAACTCCAGTAGGTTTGTGACACAGGATTTCCCGTCATTGAAACCATGTTGGCTGCTGTTGATGAGATCGTTCCTTTCTAGGTGTTCCACCACTCTTCTCCTGATAATCTTCTCCATGATTTTGCATACTATACATGTCAGTGACACTGGTCTGTAGTTTAATGCTTCATGTCTGTCTCCTTTTTTAAAGATTGGGACTACATTTGCTGTCTTCCATGCCTCAGGCAATCTCCCTGTTTCGATAGATGTATTGAATATTGTTGTTAGGGGTACACATAGTGCCTCTGCTCCCTCTCTCAATACCCATGGGGAGATGTTATCTGGCCCCATTGCCTTTGAGGTATCTAGCTCACTCAGAAGCCTCTTCACTTCTTCCTCGGTTGTGTGCACTGTGTCCAGCACATGGTGGTGTGCCCCACCTCTCCGTCTTTCTGGAGCCCTTCTGTCTCCTCTGTGAACACTTCTTTGAATCTCTTGTTGAGTTCCTCACATACTTCACGGTCATTTCCTGTTGTCTCTCCTCCTTCCTTCCTTAGCCTGATTACCTGGTCCTTGACTGTTGTTTTCCTCCTGATGTGGCTGTACAACAGTTTCGGGTCAGATTTGGCTTTTGCTGCTATGTCGTTTTCATATTGTCTTTGGGCCTCCCTTCTTATCTGTGCATATTCGTTTCTGGCTCTACGACTGCTCTCCTTATTCTCCTGGGTCCTTTGCCTTCTATATTTCTTCCATTCCCTAGCACACTTGGTTTTTGCCTCCCTGCACCTTTGGGTAAACCATGGGCTCATCCTGGCTTTTTCATTATTCCTGTTATCCTTGGGTACAAACCTCTCCTCAGCCTCCTTGCATTTTGTTGCTACATATTCCATCATCTCATTAACTGGCTTCCCTGCCAGTTCTCTGTCCCACTGAACCCCGTTCAGGAAGTTCCTCATTCCTGTGTAGTCCCCTTTCTTGTAGTTTGGCTTCATTCGTCCTGGCCTTCCTGCCTCTCCCTCCACTTGTAGCTCTACTGTGTATTCGAAGCTTAAAACCACATGGTCACTGGCCCCAAGGGGTCTTTCATATGTGATGTCCTCAATATCTGCACTACTCAAGGTGAATACTAAGTCCAGCCTTGCTGGTTCATCCTCTCCTCTCTCTATTGTAGTGTCCCTTACGTGTTGGCACATGAAGTTTTCCAGTACCACCTCCATCATCTTAGCCCTCCACATATCTTGGCCTCCATGTGGGTCCAAGTTCTCCCAATCGATCTCCTTGTGGTTAAAGTCACCCATGATCAGGAGCTTTGCCCTGCATGCATGAGCTCTTCTGGCCACTCTAGCCAGCGCGCCCGCGTGTGTGTGTGTGTGTGTGTGTGTGTGTGTGTGTGTGTGTGTGTGTGTGTGTGTGTGTGTGTGTGTGTGTGTGTATGTACCCCCTCCTTGTTTATTGCTTTCATAGGAAACATGTATTGTACACGTTTGACCAGCGTGCACTGTTCACCCTCCCCCGGAACATTTACTACAGTGGTCACTGTAAACAAACACGCCTAGATTTTGTGTACACCACCTGAGCACATACGTTTTCGAGAGAGAGAGAGAGAGAGAGAGAGAGAGAGAGAGAGAGAGAGAGAGAGAGAGAGAGAGAGAGAGAGAGAGAGAGAGAGAGAGAGAGAGAGAGAGAGAGAGAGAAAAAAAAACTTATAATACTGATGAATAAGATACATCCACGTCATACTTTTTCCTCTCATCGCTGTTCACATTTTTTGTCGCCTATATGAAATAGTTCATCTTTAACAGTGTATAGTTTTAGATTTTCCTTTAATAGAAAAATCTTAAAAAATGACAAAAACAAATAAGATTTCATATGCACATCAATTTTATTTCTGCATAATTTTTTCTTCTATCATATTAACTTAGTAGAGTAGATATGTTAAAGTCATGAGGAGAACGTCCAAGCATCTTGTTCTGCCTCTTCCTCTTTAACTTTGCGTTGTTCCAAGTCATGAGATGGGTGTGTTTAGTACTGCTGGATTACATATTCAATGTCAGTACTGTGTGACTAACATCTGTTCCTAAATCCTAGTGTAAATTTATATTCAGGGATGTTTTACTTAAACGTTCACCAGGACAACATCCAGCAACTTCATGAAGAAATGACACTGTCTGAGAAAAACTGACAGATAAAGAAATCCACAATTATACTTAATTTGCCTATAGTAAAGGTTTTTAAAAGAAAGGTTATAAATTAATATATAACTCTACAAAATCAATAAAGCTACTGCAGGAAAATGGTAGCTAGATATTTTCAGGAGTACATAATTTACTCTTTTATTCTTTTAGCGCCCTAGTGACATTGACCATAACAAAGTCAGGACCTCCCTAACAGTATTTTATTCTTAACGGGTACTGTTTCCAGGTAGTGCCAGGGACATGTCAGGATCCCGGGGAATGATTGGGAGGAAAATCAGGAGACAGATTGTATTTTTAGCTCTCTCTGCAGCAAACTTCTATCTCTGATTTCATGAGCCATATACACCAGCATGTTATTGGAAAGTAATGAGCACTACACACTTGAAACTAGCGAACGTGAGAGGACATGAGTATATGGATATACTCTCTGAAGGTAAGTCATAGACACCTCACCCTAACCATCTGCTCCTGTCCCTCTCTGTGTGCACCTCATCCTCCTAAACACCTCACCCTAGTTACTACTGCAATGTTTCTGTCCCTCTGTATGCCGCTCATCCTCAATGGTATACAAATTGTTACACTAAAATGTGAATATATGGATTTTACTATGATCGTATATCGAAACAGTCTTTACCTTTATGCATTTTTTAAATTATTGGTGTTAATGTACCTAAAAATGGCGAAATATTAAATCATCACGTCAATATCGAGTTTAGCTGCAGTTGAGCCGAGCCATTTGCGTATTTTTTAACACACAAGCAAGGCATTCAATCCCAGAGAAAAGCATTTATTTCTTGTGAAAATACTTATTTCGCTAACAAGTTGCAAATATTTTTATGAGAGGAAGAATGTATATAGCAAGGTGCACGCTGGGTTAATGACCGACTACTATTTAGTCATCGGTGTTCCAATATTATACTTATTTCAACACAATAGTCATGTGGAATTTTTCACAGCAGATGTGAGTACCTCTGTAGAATAATAACTTAATTAGATTAAGTTATGCTAAGGTATTGTTAGGTTAGGTTTGATAGGGTTATCTTGGATTTTATGTCTGGTTTGACTGAATTTGGCTGAGTTCGGTTTAACTGCGTTACGTTGGGTTGGATTACCTTAAACAAGACTAATCTAACCTAATGTATCCTACCCAAGCTACACCTAACCTCGCCTAACAAAAAATCGTTTTCTTAGGACACGAAATACCTATTACATAATCCACATAACAGTAAACACTTTAAAATATAATTTATTACCGAACTCGGCAAGTTGATAAATTCCATACTGGCGGTCCTGGAATTATTGGTGCTCGAGGCGAGATCATGGAAAGAGCCTCGTCATCCCCCTCCCCCTTCGTCAGCAGCGAAAGCAAGGTTAATCATATAAAGAAAGAAAACAGTAAGCATGTTACTGACTATGAAGCACATTGCTTTTACAATTGCCATGATACTTCTAGGACTTATGGAAAAATCTGTGGAAGTTTCCTAGGTTGGTCATTTAACCGAGTTTTTAATTAACATGAATGATTTTATCCTCATGTAATGATGTTTTTTTCCCCTGTGCACTTTGACTGGTTTTTATGTTTGAGGATTTAGCGTGTGTTCGTGCGAGTGAATGTCATTTTTTATCGACACGAGTTCTGGATGTCCTCATAGGCTGAAGTACACATGCTCTCACATACTTGTGTTTGAGGAGAAGAGTCTCAGCTCCTGATCCCCGCTTCCTAATTGACCGTGGTCGGGTAGGCTGCTTGCTTGCTTGGTTGATTCGTTCTCTTTCTCTCTCTCTCTCTCTCTCTCTCTTTCTCTCTCTCTCTCTCTCTCTCTCTCTCTCTCAAACTGTATATGGAGTTCGTTTCCACCATTTCTTCATGCAGAATATTTTACTTTACTCATCTCCTTGGTTTGTGTATAAGAGCATGCGTTAGTGTCTATCGACAAGCACCTTTGATAAATGGTAAATTTCTGACTACCCTGAGACTCAAAAAATGCAATTTCAGACATCCGTCTAGCTTAAGCATCTTTCATGTGTACACACCCTCCTTCTTCGTGTTTCTGTTTCCTCGTTAAGCTCTGAAAAATGGTGCATCTTACTCAAGTCTTCACTAATTCTCCTCTCCTCTAGTGCCATCAGGTTCGGTTATTTTAAACTCTTTCCATACATCAAATGTCTTAACTAGAGGACTACGTTCGTTGAGAATCTCTACACTTCATTTTCTTTGCATTCTACACAGGTGTAGCTTCCATGCTGCATTCTCGTTGACATGTTTGGCACAATTCTCGTTGATAGGCTTGACATAATTGCCGTTGAGAGGCTTGGCATAATTCTTATTTACGGTAATGAATGATTTTGGTGAGACTCCTGCAAACTAATAGCTACTTGGTTAATATGTTGCGCAATATATACACCCTTAGCTCCTTGAGTGTTGTTTGCACACACTGTCTCTGTCTGTATCCTCTTTCTGGCCTTATTTTCCCTTTTCCAGTTTTTAAACCCTCATTAATACTGACCTGAATGCCAGTAAGCACTTGACTTCAAGCCCTGCGTTTTTCTTCAGGTCATACTGCTGTCATTTTCATCCATTTCCGGTTAATTTTTATTAATGTCACAATATCTTCGAAAAGGTATGTGCGTGAGTGTGCTTTTGTGTCCTGACACGAAGTAACGTAGCATGAAGGCTCGTGCAAGCACGCTCACTCCTTCATATATTCTGGCCATAAAATTTTTTTTGAGCAGTTTGCTCCAGTTTAATAATATTGATGAAGTACAGAATGTACAAGTAGGTATGTATACCCTCAGTTATTGCCGCCTCCTGTCACTGCTGACTGCTGCACCCCCCCTGTCACTGCTGTTATTCCTACTATCACTGCTGCACCCCATGTTACTGCTATCATTCCTATCACTGCTGCACTCCCTGTCAATGCTGTTATTCCTATCACTTCTACACCCCTTGTCACTGCTATCATTCCTATCACTGCTGCACCCCCTGTCACTGCTGTCATTCCTCATATCACTGCTACCATTTCGCCTATCACTGCTACCTCCTATCAGTGCTACCTTTCTTCCTATTAGTGATACCACCCCTCTATCACTGTTGCTCTTCCTGTTCCCGCTGTCACTGTTATCCCCCTTATCAGTATCATTCCCTCCCCCCTCCGTGTCACTGTCAGCCCTAGACTGGCAGTGTACAGCACAGCCCCCCCCCCTCAACCCTTCCCTCGTCTCCTCAGCCCCACATCGTCGGAGACAGTACTTCCCGTGTAATACTAATTACAGCTCTTCTGGGACGAAACCTTCGAAGCTTCAGTATTTACCCAACCCATCAAGGAATACTTGACGAGATCCTCATTTACCTTCTGAAGTCTGTCGGGCCAGCCTGACTAATTTCAACACACTATGAAATCCATCCTGTGACATGGGATATTACAAAGAAACATAGCTAGCTTTTGTTTCCACTATTTCATTGTCATATTGAAGAGGGTTGCAGCATACTGTCGCAGTATGGTTCACCTATTCACTCTTGGTGGTTCTGTGACATTCCTGCAACCGGATTCCAGTTATAATAGGTTAGCCTCCTGGTGATGCTGTTTCCCAGTTTACACATGTGGCAACTTGAACTCCGCTCTCACAGTTTCATTTGTACTACTGTAATCTAATAATCTTACTGCCGTACACTAGTTTTGAGAGGAAAATAAGGAGAAATGAGTGGTAGGGAGATGTGGATGTGGTGGAGACGTAGATATGTATGGATATGGGCATGTGGGAGGAGGAGGGAAGTTGTTTAGTGGAAGATATGGAGGAAGATGATGTTCGTGAAGTGGGAGACGTGCTCGAGTAGATATTAAAGGTGAGAGAGATATGGATGAAGGGATAGATAAGACGGAATGGGAGATATGGAGAAACAAGGTGATGTGAGTGAATGAGGTGGCCAAGAGAAGGAGATATGAAGGAAGGTAGAAGGGGAGATATGAAGGAAGGTAGAGGGGGAGATATGAGAAAGAAAGATGTAGTAGTGCATCAAGGTTCATTGGAAGACACAACAAATCTACTAAGGACGGACGGACCCAATGCGGTGTTGTTGTCTCTACTTCTTTTAGGATAGTTGCTTAAGATAGTAAAGCAAAAGATTCTCCTCCCCACCCTCCACTCCCAGCGACCCACACCGCCAGTTTTCAAATGCGAGTAAAGAAAATTACGGTAAGATTTTGAAACGTGGTTTCATATTAAATATGTAAGGTAGAAATTAGAGTTTGTACTTCTATACCTGTCACTGCCACTAAGAGCAAGGCTACCAGTTAGAGCACTGCTGTGCCTGGGTAGCTAGTGGTAAAGTGGTCGTCCTGGGTTGCACATGAACTAAGGTGTCAATGACCCCAGGCAGCACCTGCATTGTATTTAATTACTTCCTTCGTATAATCCAGGTGAATCTCACATTTGTAAAGGATTTATACAAACTATTTTTAAAGGATTATCTTGATCTTGTATTTACCCCGCTATTAATATATTTCCTGTATCTTTTAACTTTTTTTTGGTCAGCACTCGTTAATGTGATGCCTGTAAAACGAGGAATGCCACACTGGTGAGGTCTTTAATCCAGGTTTTTGCATAGATACGTGAAGAATTCTGGCAAACTTGGCCACCGCTCTCTTATTACGATGCATGTTTGTTGTATATTCTCGAAATGGATGGCCATATTGGTTGTTAATATTATTTTCCTTCTTTTTCTTCCTCCAAAGTTTCCCCGCGATAACATGAAAATGCTTCTTCTGAATGGATTCAAACTTTGAGGAGTGGTGCTCCTTATTTAAATAACAGGATTCAATTTTATTGGGCTGTGTTGGTGTTATTTTGACAATTTTACTTATGAAAAATAGTGCATCAGTTTCCATACTGTATAAATTCAGAGTGCCTCTTCTGATCCGCTTTAAGTTTCTAATATTAGTGTATTCTGTTTGTAGGAAGTTTTGTGTTAAAAGCAAACCAGGGTACGGTTGAGGTTAGAACCCAGGACGAGCGAGTCCTAAAGCTCCAAGCCAGTGTATGATCCACTCGACCAGCTGGCCACAGTGGAGCCCACGCTAACGATCTTTACAAATATACTTAGTTGGTTGAATCTTTTTGTAGCCAGCTGACCCAGTGGCTACAGGATGGAGTTTACGACTGACTCGTCCTGGGTTCAAACTCAACCCGTTCCGTGATTTGTTTGCAATTGTGTTATTATGATTTCTTTAGTCAGTTTTATCTTGTTATTGGACTGTGTAGGCGTCAATTTGTCATTCTGATTAAAAAATTAAAAATTCTGTACAATAACTTAAGAATCCCTTTCTCATCAGCTTCAAATGACGTCTCACTGTAGCTTTAGGATGTCTAAACGTAAATTTACTTATTTTTGTACATAATTAAAAATGTGGGCATTGGGTTTGTGTGTGATAACCGGAAAATGCTCCTTACAGTGCTGTTGTATATTGCTCAGAGGAAGGCTCTCAGTGTTACTGAGCTGTGCAAGCCCCCAGTTGACAATTTTTGGTAAACAAATGGAGATATCGATATCTGTGCAATCGCCGGAGAATGGCTCTTCGAATCTGTTTCAAACTTTCAACGTTGGTGTATCTTACTTGGAGAAAGTTTCTGGTTTGTTTTGGGCTGTGTACCTGTAATTTTTATTGATCGAATTAAGATTATGGATTCTTTGCACTAACCTCAATGTTTCTTCTGGTTAGTTTCATACTTTCAGCATTAGTGTATGCTACTCAGACGGCTGCGATGATTGTATAGTTGTGTAATTGCTAACATACCAGTGATATTTTGTCCCTTAAAGTGGGAGTTGGAGGTAGTTGTTGCAGCCCCGATATATCCAGTTATTTTCGAAAAATAAAAATTGATGTATTTTTTTTACTTTTGTACATCATTTTAGACTATCATTAAAAACAGTATAAAACTATAAAACCAATTATACTCAGAGCTTACATTTTTAAAGTGTTAAAATTCCAAAGTTTTACAAATTTATCATAATCTGCCTCGGAGTCGAAAATGAACATAACATCTGAGCTGTATCCAGTTTTCTTCGAAAAACAATATAACTACGAAAAGAAAACTGATAAAATAATGAAAACTACCGTTTTATGGCTTGTTGAAGCTTCAACAAATTTACCTTGGTGAGCTTCATCCTTGCAGCTGCATGCAACAACAACAACAATCTGGCGTCTCCGTGCTTTCTTGACTTTCTCTGTGTATTATTACATAAATATTTTCAGTGTTGAACTGGGTTGAGGACCAGCTGAGTCTCTTAAGGGTGTTGAGCTACAACTCTTGGACATTTCAAAGGGTTAAGCTACTGCTGCAGTGCTTTAAGTGTGTGTGCGCCAAGCTGAAGCTCCTGGGTCTTTTGAAGATGTTGAGCTTCAGCTTCTTAACATTTTAACAGTGTGTCTCATGAGCGAGTTAGAGCTGCAGTTCCTCTTACTCTTGAGGGTATTGAGGTACAACTACTGTATCTCCTGCGTGCACTGAGGTACAGGGGGACAGGCGTTATAGATCGTGCAGAAGCCAAAACACATCTGTTTTAGCTTAAATATTTAGCATATCAGATTCGTGCTTGACAAAGAATTTTTATTGCTGAATATATTGGTGTGGTATTCAGGTGCACACACACTGAAGGGTTGTGGTTGCAGGGGTCGATTCATAGCTCCTGGTCCCGCCTCTTCACTGGTCGTTGTGCTAAGTATGTTGTGTTGAGGCTGAAAATTACAGGGAGAATTGAAACCTTTTCTTTGGTGGTGTTATTCGTGTTATCGCTGCAGCCACTGGTAAAAACTATAATCGTAACTTTCACTTCTGTTTTTAACCACTGTATTATTTGAAGAATTCTTTGTCATTTGCTTTGATCTGTGTGATAATCCTTTAAAATTATAGGGTATTACTTCTTACCTACCAAGCTATCTACCTCTCATCCTCCCTCTCTTCTTTTCTAACACATATAGCTGAATGATCTTCAGAAGGAAAGGTGTGGTAGTGAAGGAGTGAGAGAGAAAAAAAAAGAGAGGGGGGGCTGGGAAGAATTTCTTGACCGACACACCAGAGAGGAGACTGACTAGATATATTACATGGAAACCCACTTAGTGCGTCACTGTTGATATGGTAGCTAGAGCGTCCACCACCGTCTAGTTAACCACAGGATGTTCACCTACACTGCCTCACTACACTCCTCACCTATAAAAATGTAACAACATTGTTGCAAATACTGAAATATTCCGGAAACAGCAAAATATTTTGCAATTTTAGTCTTAAACTGTGTACATGAGATGGTGAGTGATCTTGAACTGTGTATATGAGATAGTGAGTGAACTTGAACTGTGTATATGAGATAGTGAGTGAACTTGAACTGTGTATTTGAGATAGTGAGTGATCTTGAACTGTGTATATGAGATAGTGAGTGAACTTGAACCGTGTACTAGAGATAGTGAGTGATCTTGGACTGTGTTCTACCTGTCTCCCAATTTCCTACTTATGAAGACTGTTGTAATCATCGCCCGCACCGATATTATTCACATTTCCTGCCAGATGCGCAGTTGAGGTCATTTTCAGGATCTTCATATTAATATTGCCGAGGGTTTGTTGGTCTTTAATATTACATATGAGAGCAGAATTTTAAAAAACCTCGACCGTCCCTTTGTATTTACTCTTCATACAACACTATTACTACTACTACAACTTCCCTGTTGCTTTACTCTTAAACAACACTACCGCTGTTAGGTAAAAGGACACAAGTGCAAACTAATGTGACAAAGGTCCTGGAGAGCGAAACGTTGCCACAATAAAATGTCACATTAGTTGCACTTGTGTCCTTTTACCTAACTTATTGTCGGTAATTCTACCAACATTACTACTACTGCTACTACCACCAACTTGTTGCTTTACTCTTATACAGTACTACTACTACCACCTCGTTACTTCTCTTACAACACTACTACCACCTCGTTACTTCTCTTACAACACTACTACCACCTCGTTACTTCTCATACAACACTACTACCACCTCGTTACTTCTCTTACAACACTACTACCACCTCGTTACTTCTCTTACAACACTACTACCACCTCGTTACTTCTCATACAACACTACTACCACCTCGTTACTTCTCATACAACACTACTACCACCTGGTTACTTCTCTTACAACACTACTACCACCTCGTTACTTCTCATACAACACTACTACCACCTCGTTACTTCTCTTACAACACTACTACCACCTCGTTACTTCTCATACAACACTACTACCACCTCGTTACTTCTCATACAACACTACTACCACCTCGTTACTTCTCATACAACACTACTACCACCTCGTTACTTCTCATACAACACTACTACCACCTCGTTACTTCTCATACAACACTACTACCACCTCGTTACTTCTCTTACAACACTACTACCACCTCGTTACTTCTCATACAACACTACTACCACATCGTTACTTCTCTTACAACACTACTACCACCTCGTTACTTCTCATACAACACTACTACCACCTCGTTACTTCTCATACAACACTACTACCACCTCGTTACTTCTCATACAACACTACTACCACCTCGTTACTTCTCATACAACACTACTACCACCTCGTTACTTCTCATACAACACTACTACCACCTCGTTACTTCTCTTACAACACTACTACCACCTAGTTACTTCTCATACAACACTACTACCACCTCGTTACTTCTCTTACAACACTACTACCACCTCGTTACTTCTCATACAACACTACTACCACCTCGTTACTTCTCATACAACACTACTACAACCTCGTTACTTCTCATACAACACTACTACCACCTCGTTACTTCTCATACAACACTACTACCACCTCGTTACTTCTCATACAACACTACTACCACCTCGTTACTTCTCATACAACACTACTACCACCTCGTTACTTCTCTTACAACACTACTACCACCTAGTTACTTCTCATACAACACTACTACCACCTCGTTACTTCTCTTACAACACTACTACCACCTCGTTACTTCTCATACAACACTACTACCACCTCGTTACTTCTCATACAACACTACTACCACCTCGTTACTTCTCATACAACACTACTACCACCTCGTTACTTCTCATACAACACTACTACCACCTCGTTACTTCTCATACAACACTACTACCACCTCGTTACTTCTCTTACAACACTACTACCACCTCGTTACTTCTCATACAACACTACTACCACCTCGTTACTTCTCTTACAACACTACTACCACCTCGTTACTTCTCATACAACACTACTACCACCTCGTTACTTCTCATACAACACTACTACCACCTCGTTACTTCTCATACAACACTACTACCACCTCGTTAGTTTACCCACTTTGTATCCTCCCTTAATTTACTTCACTTATTGCCTGACTTAATTCAGTGTGACTATCTTCTTTACTTCAAGATGAACTGCTTTCAAAATGTAATGTTCACACTCTGCCACTCTCTAACTTTCATAAGAGGTTCTACTCTTACTAGTCTTCCTTCTCCACTTATAACAACTGATTTGGGAGTGTAAATTTGGAAAAAAATTCTGCAGTGCTGGGAATAAAGTGTCATAAATACTTCATGAAAAGTGGCAAACCACTGGTACAGAAAACTGAAACACCGGTAAAACAAAACCTATATATTTCGGACTCGGAGAACCTTTTCAGATTTTCACTGATCCCTTTCAACCCTCTTCAGACACTCCTCAGCATAAAAAAAATCCTTAATACTCGTTTCTGCGCTTTCTGTCGAGGTGGTTTCACACTCTTCAAGTCTACGGAATATTTTCCATTATCGACTTAATTTTCTATACTCCAAGAAGTACAGCTCCAGTGTTTCATCTTAACAAACAGTCGGAATTCTGAACAGAATGTCAAGTTATCATTATTGTGGACAGATTCATCGGTAGATTCTCCACACAGATTTTCCCCATATCTTCTTATTCAGCAAATTTCTCGATTTAGTGTGTATACGAGTTAATTTTGGTTATATTAGCCAAGAGTTGGGCAAGTGGAGGCGCGTCCACTGGGGTGACTGGAACCTCAGCACGGAGTGTATCAACGCTCCCTAGAATATAGTCGTATTTTATGGTATTCAGCTAATATGTATTTGGGATGCTAAATCTATCCTATTTTTTGGCTATCAAAAATTTTATGGCTTGAGATAAATTTGGTTTGGGTTGCACAAGTTAATAAAGATTCCACAACTCTGGAACAGACTGTCGTTTATCAATCTAATAACCAATAACAGTTTAACACAACGTCAGTAAATGAAAAACAAGACAAGGGTAAAGCAAAATATTTTAAAGTGCGAACATGAGCGCTGTAGACAATACACACTCATATGATCACGATTTAAGGCTCGCCAACATTGACTTGTTTGACTGTCTTAGCATCAGTAAAGTGAGATTTGTTAAGAGGATGGAGAGGCTGAATTATCACCTCATTTTCTTAACATTTACTTCTCCACCGTTGCTAGGACAGTCAAACATATGAATGCTCGCCAGCCTTTCATTATGAGGGATTTCGGGCGTTTCCGAAAGTTTTCTTGTTTGAATAATGGAGAGAAGCAGATGTCTATAATGAAGCGTCTTTGTTTGATAAGATGTGGAGGCTGAAGTTTCTTTGAAACTAATTTTTTTTTTTTTTTTTTGAGACGCCGAAGGATTTTTGCACTTTTTTTTTAGGCCACAACTTCACCTATCTTAAACGTTATTAATAATATACAACAATATTCCTGTCTGGAGAGTTTAAGTTCCTTTAAGGATGTCATCGTTGACTCAGAACCTGTGGTTTGCAACACTCGACTTTTTAAGCTTGTCATATTTGTCGTTGTTTCTGTTCCATTAAAAATGAGAACCTCCGATAAGTTATCTTCCATTTACTACTTTTCTGTGATTGCATATTTTTAACGTTCACCGCTTCAGTTTCTTTATGTTTTATATGGTAAAGAAGAAGAAATTTATCTTCGCTAAACAACATATTGCTCTCGTTGGTTGGATCTGTCACTCGTATAAATATGTTGTGTGAAGGACAGTGCAACGTTATATGTTGGTGACAAGCAGACCGTCAGGTATCTTTATTCCGAAACGTCTCAGCTACACAATAGGCTTATTCAGTAGACAGGAGACATCAGAAGCAGTGGAGATGCAAAGACGATGTAATCAGTTCATCATCCCCGAAGACGTAATTTTAAAGTGGTCAGTCTCTGAAGAAGAGTTGTGCTGGAGAAGAGTTCAGAATGGAAACGCGGTACAAACAACGTACCATGGGGAACACCTCTGATTTGACGCAATTCAGTTATTCCCTGTGGGAAGACTTGCTATGAAGTGCTAGAGATATCCCAAGCATTTTCTGAATTTATTGCATTTCAAAAGATATTTCATTGGTTTTAGCTTGTCTTCCAGCGCATCTATTACATTGAACAGTAGTCTAGTAGGCTGATGACGCGAACAACCAAGAAGTAGGTATAAATACATGTAATACTGAACAAGCCTTTATTGATAAAGCTGAAACCTGAGCGAAACGTCATGTAAAATAAAGGTTTGCTCTGTTTTACGTGTGTTTATACCCAGCAGTGTAGCTGTTGAGGAGGCAGAATACATGGGAAGACAGCAAAGAACTCTCTCCCCACTCAAACCCCCCAGCCACTGTTGCCATGAAAAACGGGAGAAAAATACACCATGCCACTGGAAAAATGTCATGAAATTCAAAAGGGAGATACACAAATAACACAGAGGAATGAAACTTAGGACGACGTTTCGGTCTGACTTGGATCATTAACTAGTCAAACAGCAGCGTGAAGGTTTGAGTAACTGATTGATTCGTCAGGAACTGCGTCCTGACACGGGTCTTAATCTTACGTGCGAGGATCTCAAAGGAGATGTCTGAGGTTGACAGCTGTTCTGTGGGAGTGATCAGGATCTTGCTGTAGCCCCCGAGTGTTCAACTGCAAAAACATCTTATGCACTGCAATGAGTTGAGGTCATCAGCCCCTCCCCCCCATCCCCACAATTATGGTCTCTGGGTCCTGTGCTGGATGGTCGGGTACATTTCCTAATAAACACACAGACCGTTTTGTCTGTCATGCATATATTCAAGATCTGTTTTCTGCCGAGTCTATCAGGTCATATATAACCTCGGTAAAGTACGTTATTGTCGACATCATTTGATGGCTCAGGGGTAATTCGGCATGGCATGCTTTGTTTCCTTGGGTTACAGTGCTCTTCACTGGTAGCTGTTGTAGTGTTAGGGAAGATTCGTTGCCGGTAGTTTGTTTCTGATGTTCGGCGAGAGTTTGATTAGAAGTATCGGGAGTTGGCCGAGCTAGAGTACGAGCTTGTCGTTGATGTTTTCTCGATTTCCTCCGTCGCTGTGGCCGAGGAACTGGCTCTGGGTTCCTTGATACTGTAGCCTCCTATGGACGATGCTGCTGCTCAGTGGTGAGTGCTCTACTTGATGTTAGAGGCTGGACAATCGCAGTTTTCCATGCTGCCCTGATCCGGCGGAGCCTCTCCGGGTAGTGCAGGTTTCAGGCATGATTCTTTTTGCCGCAGTTCAGACACTGAGGTTCCGTAGCCTCACGTCTCTTTAGTTTACCCAAGCAGCCTTTGTTAGGGTGAGACCCGCTGCATGGAAATGGAAGGTGGAACAATGTTAGAAATGGACGGACACTTTTCAGGAGTTTATAGAACGACTGGGTAATCCTCACAATCTTATGTTAGGTAAGATGTCAATAGCACTTTAGTTAATGCAAGCAAAAAATATTATTATAATAATAATTTGGTTTTCTTACGCCCAGGAGCAAGTTTTAGGTTGTACGGAGTTGTAAACTCTTAAAACTGGGGGATCGGTGCCCCCTACGGAACAATGGGTCTTTGTACAATATTGAGAGATCATTTTAAAGGTCATTTTATACTGATTTCAGAACATTTGCGACATTCTGAAATTTCAATTTCGGGGGAGGGGGCAGCGCCCCTCGTGGAATTTTTTTAATATTGCACTATGTTGAGTGGAAAATCATTTTATAGTTTTTTCTGTGCGGGTGTATGGGCGTGAGTCCCCCACACCAGCCTCCTGGCAAGGCTGGTGCTGGGACGTGATCCTTCATATTCACTTCCTGACTAGGTTGGTGAAAAGGAAGCGAGTCCCCCACACCATTTATTTAAAGATAAAAAGTAGTTAGGTATTTACGCTCTGATAAAGTGTTCGACAAGAACAGCCATTTCTTCTGTTGGAATATGTGAAAAAGTGTTGAAGAGAAAGCTCTGGAATACATGTTGTCAGGAAAACTGATACGTCTGGTACATCCCTTTAGTAATACAAGTAATTTTAGTAAGAAGGCGGAATAAAAGGAGAAAGATGTCAGAAGGCAAAAAAAAAAGGTTAGTGCAAGTGAATAAATTCAAGAAAATTGTTAGTTAATGACTGAAATAACTGAAGGTGGTGCAGAATTATCCGGGAAATGCTTGGGAGGAGAGAGTGAATGAGAATTTGAGAGGTAGGTACTCGGGCATACATGAGCTTCTTATATCAGAGCAGAGTCGTTGTTTTGGCATTTGACATACTACTGAAGTGTAAGCAAAACAGCATCTACGATTCGATTCAGTTTAACTGAATCGAATTTTGAAGGTGGAAAATGATGTGTCTGCATTAGGGGGAAATATGGGTCCCTTGGTGATATCTTTGCACTCTTGGAAACATTGCTACGGAGTGGATGATGGTGAATGGGTAGGGAATGACTTGTGATCACGTTACCTCTGCAACATTAAAGATTCAAAACAAACAAAACTTTGACTGCAACCATTCCTGTGATCGTGACCGACCCCAACTAACTCTTCTTCTGAGTAATCAGCATTATGTATTTCGTTTCCAGTGAATCAACGAGGTCTGCAGCACCATTACTGTATATTGCTACTCACTGCAGTATGGTATTTAGCCAGGATGGGAGCCTTCAAGTCTAGTATGAGAGCCGTGCTGGTATCTTCTTAAGTACAGACCTCCACCTGCCCAGCAAATACAATCTAGTACATTAAATCTTAATGATATTTTTTTGTTTCCATAAATGTTGAGGAATATGAAAAGTTGACTTCTCACTCACTCGACGACATGTAAAATGAACGAAATATTTCGACACATATGACACAAACGAACATAGTCGAAGCGCGTGTCTGGCTACATGACGGGGTAAGAGAGTGTTAAGTCCATCCAGGCTGTAGGCGATAATCGCACTTATCCCTGCATGCTATTAGATTCACTGCGTCCTGTGAGCGGCAGCTGTACATAGTGCTATAGTGTATAGCACCGCGGCGTTTTTCCCCCTTTCCCTGAGTGTTGCAGGCAGTGGTAGCGGTGGGGTTGTTGTGGGCAGTGGTAGCTCTAAGGGAGCAACGAGAGGAAGTTGAGCGAGTGTGGCACTAGACACAAGTATACTAGTGACCCTCCTTCCTCCTGCCAGGACACATCCCTACACCTCTCACAGTTCATTTATTTAATTACATATTAACACGTGTACAAGATGTAAATTCAAACCCGTGTGTTACAGTTAACAAAATTAGTGATTGCTTGACCCGCCGTCTTCTTATGGCGAAACAGGAGAGTACATATCTCTGTTTACTTAACTGCACTTAACAGTGAATATAATAATGTTTACTCAAGGGAAAACTGACAAAAAAGATACTTTCTGGAAAAAAGACGATATTATTGAGTATTAAATATATAAAAGACGTTTTAAGAATAACGTTGCAAAAACTTGAAAATACAGTACTATAGCACATGTTGTGATAAGGAAAACATAATGAAGAGTGCAGCTTGTAGAATGACTCGACTCGTAGGGATGAGTTATGCAACACAAGATGGAACTAAATGATAGAAAATGTGATAGATAAAAAAAAAAACAGGTTTGAAACGTTTATAAAAGGAGAATAAACTTGTATAATTCACACACACACACACACACACACACAAAATTAGATTAACCACAATACTGAACTGGACACGTTATTTCTCATGAGAATTGATTAATGTGGTAATAGAGTATTTAATAAGAAACGTGTGTAACATGCTAATGAGCTGTGTATCAACATGTAAATTAAAGAAATTACACTTCTCAAAAAACGGGAAACATACTGTCCAATTCAAAATAGTTTTTAATATAAACGAAAAAATGATTTTGTAATAGTTTCCGAGGTAAGTAATAACAAGAGTGATTTACATTACGAAAGATAACACTAATAAAAAATATCTAGAAATACTACATGGAATAAAGTTATAAAAATAAATGATAAAAATTAAATTACCATTTTATATTAATGGTATTAAGCAAGTTGTACCAGAAACAATAAACAAAGTAAGAAAAAATTAAAGAGATGCCCGATAACCATTGATTTTTTAAATCTTGAAACAGAAACTTTGCAACCCACACACCTGTCAGTGACGTGAACATTACAACCCACACACCTGTCAGTGACGTGAACATTACAACATACACACCTGTCAGTGACGTGAACATTACAACCCACACACCTGTCAGTGACGTGAACGTTACAACCCACACACCTGTCAGTGACGTGAACATTACAACCCACACACCTGTCAGTGACGTGAACATTACAACCCACACATCTGTCAGTGACGTGAACATTACAACCCACAAACCTGTCAGTGACGTGAACATTACAACCCACACACCAGTCAGTGACGTGAACATTACAACCCACAAACCTGTCAGTGACGTGAACATTACAACCCACACACCAGTCAGCGACGTGAACATTACAACCCACAAACCTGTCAGTGACGTGAACATTACAACCCACACACCTGTCAGTGACGTGAACATTACAACCCACACACCTGTCAGTGACGTGAACGTTACAACCCACACACCAGTCAGTGACGTGAACATTACAACCCACACACCTGTCAGTGACGTGAACGTTACAACCCACAAACCTGTCAGTAACATGAACGTTACAACCCACAAACCTGTCAGTAAAATGAACGTTACAACCCACAAACCTGTCAGTGACGTGAACGTTACAACCCACACACCAGTCAGTGACGTGAACATTACAACCCACACACCTGTCAGTGACGTAAACGTTTCAACCCACAAACCTGTCAGTAACATGAACGTTACAACCCACAAACTTGTCAGTAAAATGAACGTTACAACCCACAAACCTGTCAGTAACATGAACGTTACAACCCACAAACCTGTCAGTGATATGAACGTTACAACCCACAAACATGTCAGTAAAATGAACGTTACAACCCACAAACCTGTCAGTGACATGAACGTTACAACCCCCACACCTCTCAGTGACATGAACGTTACAACCCCCACACCTCTCAGTGACGTGAACGGTACAACCCACAAACCTGTCAGTGACATGAACGTTACAACCCACAAACCTGTCAGTGACGTGACCGTTACAACCCACAAACCTATCAGTGACATGAACGTTACGACCCACAAACCTGTCAGTAAAATGAACGTTACAACCCCCACACCTGTCAGTGACGAACGTTACAACCCACAAACCTCTCAGTGACATGAGCGTTACAACCCACAAACCTGTCAGTGATGAGAACGTTACAACCCACAAACCTGTCAGTGACGTGAACGTTACAACCCACAAACCTGTCAGTGACATGAACGTTACAACCCCCACACCTGTCAGTTACGTGAATGTTACAACCCACACACCTGTCAGTGACATGAACGTTACAACCCACAAACCTGTCAGTGACGTGACCGTTACAACCCACAAACCTATCAGTGACATGAACGTTACGACCCACAAACCTGTCAGTAAAATGAACGTTACAACCCCCACACCTGTCAGTGACGAACGTTACAACCCACAAACCTCTCAGTGACATGAGCGTTACAACCCACAAACCTGTCAGTGATGAGAACGTTACAACCCACAAACCTGTCAGTGACGTGAACGTTACAACCCACAAACCTGTCAGTGACATGAACGTTACAACCCCCACACCTGTCAGTGACGTGAATGTTACAACCCACACACCTGTCAGTGACGTGAACGTTACAACCCACAAACCTGTCAGTGACGTGAACGTTACAACCCACAAACCTGTCAGTGACGTGAACGTTACAACCCACAAACCTGTCAGTGACATGAACGTTACAACCCACAAACCCGTCAGTGACATGAACGTACAACCCACAAACATGTCAGTGACATGAACGTTACAACCCACAAACCTGTCAGTGACATGAACGTTACAACCCACAAACCTGTCAGTGACAAGAACGTTACAACCCACAAACCTGTCAGTAACATGAACATTACAACCCACAAACCTGTCAGTAACATGAACGTTACAACCCACAAACCTGTCAGTAACATTAACGTTACAACCCACAAACCTGTCAGTAACATGAACGTTACAACCCACAAACCTGTCAGTAACATGAACGTTACAACCCACAAACCTGTCAGTAACATGAACGTTACAACCCACAAACCTGTCAGTAACATGAACGTTACAACCCACAAACCTGTCAGTAACGTGAACGTTACAACCCACAAACCTGTCAGTAACATGAACGTTGCAATCGTTTGCAATCCAAAAACAATGTAAATTAAAACAATGCAAATTGAAATAATGTAAATCAGAGGATAAAAGGTTAATGCAAATATGAGGAGCATGTTTATATTGCACAATGTTTCGCTCAGAACTCTCCCAAGAGCGAAACACTGTCCAGACTTATGTTGCATGCATTTGTTTTTGTCCATATACTTCTTAGTTCACATGTCTGTCTTTCTTCATATGTCTGTCTTTGTCCACATCTGTGTGTCTTTGTTCACATGTCTGTGTCGTTACTCGCATGTCTGTTTTTGTTCACATGGCTGTGTCTTTGTTCACATGCCTGTGTCTTTTTTCGTCATGTCTGTGTCTTTGTTCACATGTCTATACTCTCATTTATACTCACCTAGTTGTGGTTAAAGGGATCGAGTCACAGTTCCTGGCCCCGCCTCTTCACTGGTCGCTACTAGGTCACTCTTCCTGCTCCATGAGCTTTATCATACCTCTTTTTAAAGCTATGTATGGATCCTGCCTCCACTACATCACTTACCAGACTATTCTCTTCCTGACAACTCTGTGACTGAAGAAATACTTCCTAACATCCCTGTGATTCATCCGAGTCTTCAATTTCCAACTGTGTCCCCTTGTTGCTGTGCCCCATCTCTGAAACATCCTGTTTCTGTTCACCTTGTCGATTCCTCTCAGTATTTTATATGTCGTTATCATATCCCCCCTATCTCTCCTGTCCTCCAGTGTCGTCAGGTCGATTTCCCTTAACCTCTCCTCCGGGACTAGTCTTGTTGCAAACATTTCCACTTTCTCTAATTTCCCTACATGCTTGGCTAGGTGTGGGTTCCAAACTGGTGCTGCATACTCCAATATAGGCCTGACATACACGGTGTACAGGATCCTGAACGATTCCTTATTGAGATGTCGGAATGCTATTCTTAGATTTGCTAGGCGCTCGTATGCTGCTGCAGTTATTTGGTTGATGTGCGCCTCAGGAGATGTCTGGTGTTATACTCACCCCAATATCCTTTTTCTTGAGTGAGGTTTGTAGTCTCTTGCCCCCTAGACTGTATTCTCTCTGTGGTCTTCTTTGCCCTTCCTCAATTTTCATGACTTTTTGCTTGGTGGGGTTGAACTCCAAGAGCCAGTTTCCGGAACAGGTCTGCAGCCTGTCCAAATCCATTTGTAGTTCCGCCTGGTCCTCGTCTGTGCCTCTGTTTACATACCTGTGTCTTTCTTCACATACCTGTGTTTTTGTTCACAGGCCTGTGTCTTTGTTCACATGCCTGTGTCTTTGTTCACATGCCTGTGTCTTTGTTCACATGTCTACTTGTTTCTTCACATGTCTGTGTCTTTGTTCACATAACTGTCATTGTTCACATGTCTGTGTCTTTATTCACATACATGTCATTTACATCTATTTACAATAGGTTCTTTAAATTTTCGTGGTGGGTTTCAAGGATCATCGTTCCGGTTGAGTTGCGCTCCGTGAAGCAGGTTGTCTGGCAGAGTAACGTGCTTCATACGTACCGTTGTTTACCTGGCAGCGCGTAAATAAGTGGAGGAAGGATAGATTGTAAGAGACAGGTCAGAGGATAAACATATCTACACATGTACATAAAAAGCGTATAACATGTGCGAGGTTAGTCATAGGCGATATGTCCGAGGGTAGCCTTAGGCAATGTGTGAAGTTTGCCATAGGAAATATGAGATTTGTCACAGGAAACATTTGTGATGTTAGTGAATCTCACATCTGCTTTCATGGACCTTAAGAGAATCTGGAGATGGTGCAGACAACCCTGAGTTCAGAGTACTGAACTATTAAGGACTACGGGAGATATGATCATCATATACATACTCCGAGGATTTAACATGGCGGATAATAACAATAATGATAATAATCTTTATTTCTACAAGTATATGAAACAAGTGATACAGACCTAGCTGATATCATTGACATACTGCACAGAAAACTCCTGGTTATGCAAAGCAATTCTGGCAACTTTGGTTAATCTTGTCCAGCAGGATGCTACCTACAACAGTCCACTAACGCTAGGTAACACCTACTGATCTAGCAGTAAGTAGTTGCTTACTGCTAGGTGAAAAGAGGCAGCAGGTACAGGAAAACATGCCTAACATCTCACCCGTGCCGGGGAACGATCCCGGACTGTGTGTATGAGCTGACAACGGTTAATGCCTCCTGGCACTGTGCCAGGAGGCATTAAGCTAAAAACACAGATGGACCTCATGAATGTTTGATTTGTTTAATGTAAGGGTGGTAAACAAGAGGAACTAGCTGGATGAGGAAGTGTGATTTTGGTGATTAACTTCATACTCGCATTTAAGAACATGTACGTTAAGACCCAGTAGACCAGGTGGTGGGTGAAGAGGTGGGGTCAGGAAATGAGAACTAGAACCCTGCACACGCATCTAGGCTAGAACAACCATGTGATGAAGTACCGTCAGATATATAACACTGGGTGAAGTATAGCTAAGTGAGTACAGACACAACAGCAAGCTGATAGCTCAGACGAGTCATAAGGATGTTTCAAAGAATTTCTTTAGCCTTAAAGTTGTCAGGAAGTGGAACAATCTGGAGTGTGTAGTAGGCGAGATCTATGCATAGCACTAAGAAGAGGTACAATAAAGCTCTTGAAGCCGGGAGTGTATCTAGTAGCGACTAGTGAAGAGGCGGGAGCCCCAGGAGCTGTGACTCGACCCCTGCAACCACATATGAGTGAATACATCAGAGGCGCTTGTAATAACAGGCTTCACACCAGGCAGATCATTCATCATTCAGTATCTCGTGAGAAGTACACCTCTGATGTACACATTGTACACTATT
>NC_091296.1:33078632-33098632 GCF_038502225.1 Cherax quadricarinatus | reverse complement strand
TCTCACTGCATCTATCACTTGTTGATTGACTGAGATGATTTCACATTGGTCAGTTTTTTCTAAACCAGAATTAAAGAATAGGCTATATTTAGAACAATTTATTTTTCATGTCAATAATGATTATAAAATTTGCAATAGAAAATAAACCTAGCGTATATTCCCTGAACTTAGCACTGAACATATAGTGAATTTTCCTCAAATATCTTCAGTGTAAAACGTTCCTCCATGGAATACACACACACACACACACACACACACACACAACAACAACAAATAGGTGAGTACAAATAGGTAAGTACACGTACACACACACACACAGAGGAGCTTGGACTCGACCCCTGCAACCTCAACTAGGTGAGTACAGAGCAGAAAAAATATTACGTGTTTAATGCAAATGAATAACCGAAATATACTCTCGGGTTATTCACACTCCCCTGATCAGGCTTGTTATTTGAAACGCAAATGAATGACGAATGACTGAATGCTGTAAAAAAAAAATTGACCTAAATGCTCTCGTACAGTTTCAAGCTCGTGCTTCTGTTGAAGTTCTAATTTTAAATACTGTGATTTTTTCCAATACGTCTCGAGCAGGACACTGAGGGGAAACTCCCTTTAAAAACATTTATTACAAGAGTCACAGATTCAGCTTAGACAACTTGTGAATCAACGAGGCAGTGACAACAACGATAAACGAGATAAATGATGAACAGTCACAAAATGTAAACTGATTAAAAATAAAGGAGTTACAGTTACTCAGCCCGTCAGCACAGTCCTTATTCCATCCAATATACCATCCAATACCCCATCCATTACTATATCCATTACTATATCCATTACTACATCCACTACTACATCCACTACTACGTCTAATTCTTACTGACACTAGCTTCTAACCCCATTTTAAGTACACTTATTTCTCTCTCTGTCCTCTTCAACCTTATCCTGCCTACAGTTTCTTTACACACACTCACCCAAGACAAACACTGCACATTCTTAAAAATCCTTTTTCCACTTGATTCCTTGCCCCGTCCCTCCGCGTATCGTCGTGCCGTCAACCATGAAGGACTTAGCTTTGGAAAGTATCAAGGAGCGGCGCCCATCCCGAAAGCTGCCAGACTTCGTCCACGTCGACATGGTGAGAAATTTTCCTATATTTTTATTTCATCGTCACTCTCAAGGTGGAGATGTGATGTTACACAACACGAGGCGCGTTTCTCTCTCTCTCTCTCTTTGTAGGTACAAACAAGGCAAAGTATGTATGAACATACTCAGACAATATATATATATATATATATATATATATATATATATATATATATATATATATATATATATATATATATATATATATATATATATATATGTCCTGCGGAACAGATAAACTTGCCCTTTTAGCTTATATAGCAACATTCTTCTTGCCGAATAAGGTGAGCGAAAATTTGTGCATGCAATATCGCAAAAATCCTTCTGATCCTAACGAAAAAATATAATGTATTGTGTTTGTTTACTATTAAATTACTGTAAACTTATCGTAGATATATTTAGTTGTATTAGGCTAAATTAAATTGCGCTTGCTATGAAAAGGTTAGGTAAGTTTTCCGAGGTTCTTTTGGTACGAGATTATTTTTTACATGAACATAAATGAATATATCTTTAAACGTATAAGAGAAATTTTTAGAAAGGACTTAATTTTAAAAGAGTTCTTGCTAACTGGCCAATTTAACATTATATATATATATATATATATATATATATATATATATAGGTAAAATTGGTCAATTAGCAAGAACTCATTTAAAATTAAGTCCTCTCTAAAAATTTCTCTTGTACGTTTGAAGATATATTTTTTTCATTAATGTTAATGTAAAAATTTATAATTTTGCACCGAAATAATCTTAGAAAACTTACCTAACCTTATTATAACAAGCGCAATTTATTTCAGCTTAATTTAACTAAATATATTTTAGATACGTTTACAATAATTTAATACTAAACAAACACAGTGAAATATATTTTTTTCGTTAGGTTCAGAATGTTTTCTGCGAAATTATTGCATACACAAATTTCCGCTTCTTTTATATGGCAAGATGAGCGTTGCTATTTAAGCCAAGATAGCAAGTTTTACATATTCGGCACGACATATATATATATATAGTTGGTGAGAGAAGATGGTAAAAAAATAAACGTGCAGATAATGGCGCCTTCAAACTTGACCTGAATGAAAGAGGCTCTCTCTCTTTAATATTGTTAAAAACACGACCCCGTGATAGAATGCAGGATTCTCACACAACTGTTACATGACTGTAGGAGTTGTTTTACCAGTAGTAGTAATACCAAGTGTGTGTGTGTGTGTGTGTGTGTGTGTGTGTGTGTGTGTGTGTGTGTGTGTGTGTGTGTGTGTGAGGGAGAGAGAGAGTGTTGGAAGAAAGGAAAAATAGGGTAAAACAGTGTACCTGACATCAGCAGTAGCTGCTTAGTAGTGAACCACACACATGACAGAACAAGTTTCAATGGGACACCGTTGTGCTCTGTTAAAGCTCTACACAGTGCAAAATCTGAATTTATAAATCTGTACATAGAGCGAAATATGGTTTGATAAAGCTTAGCACGAACAGTAAATACTGTACATCTCAACACAGCGCAAAACATGGCATGATAAACATGTACATATAGCTGAAAATTACTTGATAAAGTTCTATAGAGAGCGAAAAGTTGTGCCAATAAAAGCCTGATCTACAACGTGTCTCTTTTCTTCAGTTTTCTCTATTGTTCAGAGTGCGTTATTTTTAATCACTGACCAACACGTGAATTAGAGATGACTGAACATTTAATTAAAAACTGACAGTTTTTTTTTCGGGGAGAGATGAGGATTTCAACCATAGTCAGTGATGGTGAGGAGTTCTTCAGAGTTACTGTTCCTTTCCTCGGATCAAACCTAATTATTTGTCATTTCCCGAGGGATGACCCTTTCTGATCTAGGATTTGAAAATATAATTAATAATAATAATAATATAATAAGTAACAAAAGAGGTTATAACGTAAAAATGTCCTAATAAACAACGCAAAATTTATTTCAACTAATTTACAAATGAATTCAGTGGAAGATGACTGGAATGAAGTGAAATTAGAAATTGTGTGCCCTAAAACCAGAGTGAATTTTCAAACCATATATATTTCAGAGAGACATCACATGGCAAGCATCACCTCAGTAGGTGAGCTCTCAGCTGAGGTCATTATTGACTAGTGCTCCCGCCATCACCATAATATTCACAACAGAGTATTGTTTCTTAGGTTTGAAGCAAGATTTGTATCGCTTCTGGCACAGTGCCGATACGTCCCTCTCTCAAGCCTCTGCTGTATACTTGCCAAGCTTAAGATGATAATAATAATAATAATAATAACAAAACAAAACTAATAGCTATAATACTAATGAAAAAATTATTGTAACCACAATAATAAAAATAATTGGAACGAAAGAAGATTGCGACGATAATTATAATGAATATAATCAAATAATTCATGGTGTCCTCTTCTAAAACATTTATGATTTCCAAAAACAATATAACTCACTGATGGTGCCCCCTACTTCCAGCAATAATTTATATACTATATAACAATATACCAAAATACTATAATTATAATAAATTAATTATAATTAACAAAATTTGGGAAGAATTTAATAATACATTGGACAAATAATAAATCTTAATTCTTAGGTAGAGTACCAGGGTTGGGCAAATATTTTGTTAGTGGGATGTCGTGAAGGACCTGCCTAATTGGATCAACAGGCCTGCTGCAGTGCTCCTCCTTTCTTATGAGTCGGGTGTCGTCGCGCATCAGGTGTTGCTTTGATGTGGGATGTGATAGTGAGGTATGGTCTCGACCCTTCATATGACTTGCATTGATGTATTGTTTTTATAGTTCCATGATAATTTGAGAAGTCACGAAGGCGCTTGGAATTTTACTATTCTTTCACAGTGGTTGTTTTGCATATTCTGGTATCACCTGTTTACCGTGATCTTATTGCATAATATATATATATATATATATATATATATATATATATATATATATATATATATATATATATATATATATATATATATATATATATATACATATATATACATACACATACATATTATTGTAACCACGGACGAGTCGTATTGATCAATAACAACACTGTGCTAGCCAAGGATTCGAACCCATGTTGTACTAGCCTGCCTCATGGTAAGCGAAAACCACACGACGCTTTAAACCACATGATGCTTGGGTGGTCTTGTGGATTAAAGCGTCATGTGGTTCTCGCTTACCATGAGGCAGGCCAGCACAACGTGAGTTCGTATCCTTGGCTAACGCAGTGTTGTTACTGATCAATACGACTCGTCCGTGGTTACAATATATATATATATATATATATATATATATATATATATATATATATATATATATATATATATATATATTATTTATTTATTGTATGCAATAAGATCACGGTAAACAGGTGATATCAGAATATGCAAAACAACCACTGTGAAAGAATAGTGAAAAACCAAGCACTTTCGTGACTTCTCACATTATCAAGGAAATATAAAAACAATACATCAATGCAAGTCATATGAAGGGTCGAGACCATACCTCACTATCACATCCCACAACAAAGCAACACCTGATGCGCGACGACACCCGACTCATAAGAAAGGAGGAGCACTGCAGCAGGCCTGTTGGTCCAACTAGGCAGGTCCTTCACGACATCCACTAACAAAATATTTGCCCAACCTGGTGCTCTACCCAAGAATTAAGATTTATTATTTGTCCAACGTATTATAAAATTCTTCCCAAATTTTAATTATAATTATAGTATTTTGGTATATTATTGTTATATAGCAGCTAAATTATTATGGGAAGTAGGGAGGCACCATCAGTGAGCTATATTGTTTTCGGAAATCATGTAATAAAAATGTAAGGCCAGCATAAAATAAAAAAAATGCAAAAAGGGCCAGTATAATAAAAATATAAAAGGACAAGTATAATAAAAAAAATTATAATACAAATATAAGGTGTGCCAGTTTAGTATAAAAAATTTAATAAAAATATAAGAGGTCCAGTATAATATATTTTTAAGATGCTTCACTGGGACATCTCAGCTGTTATACTCACTGGCATTTACAATCGTCCAGTTTAAATATTTTAATGGTCAATAACTGATAAATGGTGCTAAAAATTTAAACACATCTCTTATGAATCATAATCAACCTTATAACCTCACTAAAACACAACCAACCCCACACCACAACTAACCCCTCACAGGGGATGTCAGGAAGTATTTCTTCAGTCTTAGGCTGGTCAGGAAATGTAATGACCTCGATGAGGAGGTGAAGGTAGGCTCCATACGTAGTTATAAGAACGGTTACGATAGGAGCTAATATGGCAAGGTAGGGCCAGGAGCTAAGACTCGACCCGTGCAATCAAATATAAATGAGTACCACAAATAACCTCTCAACCACACCACAACCCCTCACCACAACTCCACCACACAACCCATCACACCATAACCCCTCATCACACCAAAATCCCTCACCACACCACAACTCACCACACAAACCCTCATCACACCATAACCCCTCATCGCGCCACAACCCCTCACCACACCACCTCACCACACCCCCTCACCACACCACACTGCCACCACTGAAGAAAATTCCCCACACCACATTCACCACTGCATCACCACTTCCTACACCGTATCACCAATACCACCACACTGTCACCAACACTCCCCAAATCTCCACCAAATAAGCACCATTCACCACTACCACCACTAACATTCACTACACCACCACCACCACACTACAACCATCCCTGCACAGCCATCACCACCGCTCACTACACCACCACACTACAACCATCCCTGCACAACCACCACCACCGCAGGACTAAAAGAATTCGTCATTCTTCTATCACTACTCACCACACAACCACTCGCCACACTACAACCATCACCACTCACCATCACACGACAACCACCACCACTCACCCTATCACCACTCGCCACACCACTCACCTTACCACGCTACTCACCACACCACTATTCGCCACACTTCAACCACCACTAATCACCACCACACCACTCACCACACTACAACCAATAATCACCACTTCCACTCACCACACTACAACCACCAATTATCACCACCACACCACTCACCACACTACAACCAATAATCACCACTTCCACTCACCACACTACAACCACCAATAATCACCACCACTAAATAACAAAAAAGGCACACTACCGTGACTGGAACAATACACAACCTGCACACAGAAAAGAGGAGCTTACGACGACGTTTCGGTCTGACTTGGACCATTTACAAAGTCCAAGTCGCAAGCTCCTCTCTTCTGTGTGTGGCTTGTTTATGTATCACCACCACCTCCACTCACCACACTACAACCACCAATAATCACCAGCACTACCCCCACTCACCACACTACAACCACCACTCACCACAATACAACACCACTACCACCTCCACTCACCACACTACAACCACCAATAATCGCCACCACCCCCACTCACCACACTACATCCACGAATAATCACCACCACCACCATTCCCACTCACAACACTATAACACCACCACTACTCTCTGCTACCACCTCCACTCACCACACTGCAATCACGAATAACCACCTTCACTCACCACACTACAACCACGGATAATCATCACCACCACCCCAACTCACCACACTACAACACCACCACTACCACCTCCACTCACCACACTACACCCACCACTAATCACCACCACCACCACCACTCACCGCACCACAACCACCACACTACAACCACCACTCACCACAATACAACCACCAATAACCACCCCCACCCCCACTCACCACACTACATCCACGAATAATCACCACCACCACCATTCCCACTCACAACACTATAACGCCACCACTACTCACCGCTACCACCTCCACTCACCACACTACAACCACGGATAATCATCACCACCACCCCAACTCACCACACTACAACACCACCACCTCTCACCTCCACTCGCCACACTACACCCATCACCAACACCACTCACCGCACCACCACCTCTCACCACCCTACAACCACCACTAATCACCACCACACCACTCGCCACACTACAACCAATAATCACTACCACCACTCACCACAACCACCACTAATCACCACCACACCACTCGCCACACTACAACCAATAATCACTACCACCACTCACCACAACCACCACTAGTCACCAGCCAAACCACTCAGCGGACCACCACTACCACCACCACTCACCACACTACAACCACCAATGATCACCAACGCCACTCACGGCACCACCACCACCACATTACCACCACCAATAATCACCACACTACAACCACCGCACCACTCACCCCACTACAACCAATAATCACCACCACCAACACCCCCACTCACCACACTACAACCACCACAACACCACTCAGCGGACCACCACCACTAATCACCACCAACACCATTCAGCGGACCACTGCGCCACATGCAGCAAAAATTAATAATACATAGCGACCTTTAACGAGGTAATAATGAGAGGCGGCAGCGGCAACACCCTAGTTACACCTCGCTATCTCTACTTTATCCTACATTTATCACCTTATAATAAATACATCAATGTCTAATCTTAGACACATCGTTATGTTTACTTTATATTAGATACATCACTGTTAGATACAACATTGTGTCTACCTTATTTTAGATACATCACTGTCTACCTTATGTCAGATACATCATTGTGTCTACCTTATGTTACAGATACATCACTGTGTCTACCTCATGTTAGATACATCACTGTGTCTACCTCATGTTAGATACATCACTGTGTCTACCTTATTTTAGATACATCACTGTCTACTTTATCTTAGATACATCACTATGTCTGCCTTATATTAGATACATCATTGATTCTGTCTTATGTTAGATACATCATTGATTCTATCTTATGTTAGATACATCACTGTGTCTACTTTTTCAGATACATCACTATGTCTACCTTATCTTAGATACATCATTGTGTCTACCTTTACTGTGATGAGAGATGCAAAGCAATAGGAAGCCATCCTGCTTTTAGGAATCTGATAGCCATCCTGTTTTGATGGAGTATGACTGGCAGTCATACAACATGATGGAATATGATCGATATTCAGCCTGCCGTCCAAAGTCATGCAACATGGAATCAGAGTGGACTACAGCACATTCTTGGGTGAAGCTGATTCCTTGTCTTCTACAGTATTACGGAATATATTTCTAGCAACTTTTAAACATTTGTCGATATTTTTTATTTTGGATATTTTAGATAATGGACTGTTACACAGGTTCAATATTTCCTCGTCAATGAATTCTTACTACAAATATGCGAAGCTCTCGAGAACGTGAAGAACACTGAAGATTTAACTCTGTCATGATGTGTTACATGCTAATCAGTGTTGAAAGAAATGTTATAGAATCAAATGTTATAGCATCTTTATCTTGCAGAAAAGCTGAGTAAATCCTGGAAGATGGTCTCCCCAAAGTTATCTCCTTGAAAAAAAAAAAAATTACATGCATGATCTCACTTGTTTATGTCACCAGCTATATTCTAACTTCCAAGAACACAATCACTGGCTCGTATTATGGTATTTTCCGGCGTATAAGCTTTTTTCCCACAATGAGTCTTGGAAAATCACCCTGTGCCTTATATGCTCAAAGTTAGGGCCAAGGGTACACTTAAGCATATAGTAAGAGGGCAATTATAGACTTAAATATGAGCACTGATTTACTGTTATGATACTTCCGTCGTGCGCCTTATGTAATGGAAAATACGGTAACTCCAGACGTCAGCTCCACTGGTGCAAGAATTCTGCTCATGCCGGAAAAGCTGATTGTTTAAGAGGTTTTATGAGGTTGAAACCTAGGTATTATATCGGATTATATATAAAATTACTCATGTAAATTCCATAGCAATAACTTATGTCTCATTTGCTCTGTCAAGAGAAACACCTCCTTCACAAACTCTTAACAGCCGGGCCAAAACTACATTTACTGAGATGTAAAGAAAACAGAGTAAGTCCCCAAGGATTCATGATTACAAAGGATGTGCTAATATGGTTACCATACAGTGGGCATAAGATACATGTTATTTTCCAATGTTTCCCATTCTGTGTATTAGTAATAAATGCCTCTCTCTCTGCAGAGTAATGACAATTTTAAATGATTGATAAAAAAATTAAGAATTTTGGGTTTTAAAATTAAAGATGGATGTAGGATGTGGGCTGTAGAGAGTATTTTAAAGTACCTGAAAACGAGAGAAGTGTAGCGAGATTCTTTGAGGTGCGAAGTCAGTATTTTATCTTTTTTAAAAAGGGTATAATCTTTTACGGAAACCTTAATACTGAAGTGAGAGACGCTGTGCTGGAAGATATATAAGAAAGTAAGAAAGTTTCAAGTGTCATGTGCAAATAAGAATGAGAGACCTCTAATGATATTGCGTGAAGATGTCTTGCAATTAATACATTTTCTAAGAAGGGCAAACATACGAGTGGTACTTCTTTAAAGAATCATCGCTGCTTGTTAGTCAACTGACGTGAGTGGCATTCTGGGGAAGGTTGGGGAATAGGGTAATGATGTAACTTAATAAACCTGCTAATTTAAAGGTGTGCAACAAAAGTTGCTGCTATTTATTCATGTAGACTAGGATAAAGATGTAATGTTTTACTGTGTGTGTAATAAACACTGAACTCTGGTTTATAATAATAAAATTTTACATTTTTATTTTTCAGAACCCGTTTGCCTTTGTAAGTGTGTAATGTTGTTATATATTGCATGCTGCTAAGTTCTTCTCCAGCTTACTGGTGTTACCAGGTCACATTACTGCCTGGCTACTCTCTTGTGTCGCCACTATAAACTCTACTAGTTGACATTATTTTCTGAACAAGGTTATAAAAGCAATCGTTGGAACCGGTTCAAGTGCACTGTCTCTATCCACTTATAGAAGAAACATGCTTAGTGCAGAGTAAAGTTTTACTATAGACGACGTTTCGCCTAGAGTGAAAAGTTGTCTTGTTATAAACGTTTGGTCTGTACCAGGTGTCTACCATACTTGTACTACCTGTCTTACCACATTCTTTTTCTACATTAGTTTCTTGTGTGTTGACCAGTAGGCCTACTGCAATGTTCCCCAAGTATTCACTTTTCCTGCCAAGTATTTTTTTTTATTTTTGCACTTAATAATATACACACACACTTTAATCTACGAAACTCAGGCCTATTCTCTCAAGCACCTTATTACTGTGTATATAATTTTATAACGTTTTTCTAAGACAAACCAAGCACATTAACTGCCGCTGCCGCAATACTACGAGCTTTCTCATGGGGGATGAGTAAACAGTCATATGTGATATGGGTCAAGGAAAGGCAAGAAATGCAAGACTAGACTTTACTAAGACTCCGTGTTGCTACAGCTTGATGAGCTTATTTGATAAAGCTCTAACAGTCTTATCAAGATAAAGCTCTAACAGTCTTATCAAGATAAAGCTATACAAACAGGGAAACATTGTCCCACTGAAAGCTTGTCCTGCAACGTCTGTCGCCTTATTCAGTATTGTCGCCAGTCCACCATTCGGATCTTACTCTGTGTTGCTGTTGGTAAATGGCTCTTTATTCAGATAATATCAGCTACTCTTCCTTTCCTTGGAACAAACCTGTTTACACCCCACTACTTCAATTCCTAAGGCGCTTTTACGGTTCAAAACTTTCTCAGGTAAAATAAATGTTTTTACTGTATAAAGTCGTAGGTACTAGTTGCTAGTTGACAGAGAGAGAGAGAGGTGGGGGGAAGAAAGACAGAGGAAGACAGAGAGAGAGAGAGAGAGAGAGAGAGAGAGAGAGAGAGAGAGAGAGAGAATTGGGGGACGGGGGGGAGGAGGGTCTGCTATAATATCCCGCTATACAACTTGTCCTCCACATAAGCACATCTTTCTGTGCAAAAATCTTATATTTCAGACCACGTATCGCACACGACAGAATTTCATCAGGCTTGATGGTCAGTCCTGAGTGATGTACAGTCTACAGAAAAGGCTTGGTCTGTGTTACATGCTTTTATACTCGCTTGTTGCTTTGTTACCCGAGTCACTCTTATGTGATGCTGTTGAATAGTGTACGGAAGACACTTACCACACAGCCCTCGGTAGATCTAGCCTCGGGTCTCTACCATCACTCACACACACACACACACACACACACACACACACACACACACAGACGCACACGCACACACACACGGACGCACACGCACACACACGCACACCCACACACACGCACGCATAATCATATATGCACGGACAAGAAATAAAACATTCTAGTATAGTGTGATGATTCTTATTTCTCAAATGAGGTTGAACTTACTGACTACTACTACTACTACTACTACTGCTGCTGCTACTATTACTACTACAAGTTACCCTTTTCCGCCTACACCGCCACCACCTGTACCACCACTACCACCTTTACCACTACCACCTTTGCCACTATCACCATCACCACTACCGCCTTCACCACCATCAGCTTCACCATCACTTTCACTACCATCACCACCACTTTCACTACCATCACCACCACCTTCACCACCACAACCACTTTCACCACCCTCACCACCACTTTCACCACCACCTTCATCACCTCGCTTTAAAAGTAATACAAGTTGTTAGAGCCATAAAGGTGTAAAAACAGTGTTGAGGTTGACTTGCTCACGCACGCCACTATAAGCACATGCACGCACACTAAATTGTTATGGTGTGTAAGAATGTGAAAATTATTCAATGTGTAGGTGTGTAAACAAAGTTAACGGTGCAGGTACGTAAAAATTTTCCTCCTCTGGTTTGTAAACAAAACTGGAGTGCAAGTAGCTAGATAGTAATGAACAGAGGAAGAGAGGGGAGGAAGAGAGGGAGGGAAGGAGGGAGGGGAAGAAGGAAGGAAATATGTACAACTTTGTAATAAACTCCCAGTTGGGAATGACTTGTGGCCCGTAATATTTTCCAGGTATCTCTGGGGACAATATTATCCAGTTATCTCTGATCTCTATTGAGACAATATTTTTAAAGTCTCTTCTGAGAAAAACAATTTCTAGGTCTCTCCTGAGACAATATATTCTCTCATTGGTTATCCATTTATTTTTATTGCATCATAAAAGGTATGCGGTATAAAGGTAAGGAGTTATTTATTTATGCATGGATTATATACACATTTAAATGTATTTATACATGTCTTAACTGAAAGCATGTAAACAATTACATTCCTAGTAGAAGTTGACAAAATCTATGATCTTTTGTGTAAATCTGCAGATATTATATTGGAAACTAACATGATCATAGGGACGTTTAAGTAACAGTTGGAGGACTTTTGTTTTCTGTAGTGTCAATATCTTATGTTTGCTAAGAATGTAACTCCATGGCCATTAACCAATTACTTGGCAAAGGATACACACAGTCACCCATTCATTAAGGAAACTGGAGAAAATCCAGTTAACGAACTCCCGATTTATAGCTAATTTTCATGGCGTGTATTTTATGTGCTTCAACTTAGGAAAGGAAGCGTCGTGGCCATAAGCTAGTTAATAAACAGGATACAAAGGATCTCACAGTGTCTGTTAATCTCGATTGGAGTAATCCAGCTAATGATTTTATTGACGATGATCATACGATTACGAAGGGATCTGCGTTTATGAAATGTTTATTAATAATGTACAACGTGCTCAGAGTATATATATTCCTCAGAGAGAAATTAGGTCAAACAATGATCCCAAATGGGGATCGTTATTAGACCTAATAATTTTACCTATTGACCTATTATTTCTCCCCTAATAGAGGTGAAAGCATCTATTAGGAGAGAAAAAGAGTAATTTATAGGAACATCAAAAGACGAGAGGTTAACTTTACTGATCAAGAAGTTCAGTTTAAAAGAGAAGCAAAACAGGGGAGAAGAAAAGATAAACGTGACTATGATATTAAAGTTGCTAATGAATCAAAGACTAATCCAAAAGCATTCTTTCAAGTGTATAGGACGAAGGTGAGGGAAAAAGTAGGACCTCCGAAAGTTGGGAATGGATACCTGACCGATAACGAACTGGAAATGTGTTATCTATTTAATGATTGTTTTTTGTCATTTTTACACAAGACGACGTAAATTAACGAAATTAACAATTGTTCAGTTCCTGAAGAATTCAAATTAACTAATATTACTATCACGAGGGACATGGTTATCAAACAGATAACCTGAAACAAAGTCCCCGAGACCCGACGAGTTGTTTTCCAGGGTACTTAATAAAGAATACAGGATGGAACGTAGTCATCCATTAACGAGCGTGTTTAATGCGTCCATCCTAATTGGTGTTGTGCCAGAGATGTGGAGGATAGTAAATGTAGTTCCTATATTCAAATCAAGAGAAGTCGATTTCATCAAATTACCGTCCAATAAATCTGACGTCTATAGCAGGCAAATTAGAATCAATTATAGCTGACATTATTAGAAGTCACCTTGAAAAGCATAATTAGATTAATGAATCTCAGCATGGGTTCACGAGAGGTCCTTCCTGCCTGACAAATTTACTGACGTTCTTCAATAAAACATCTGAGGCAGTAGATAGTGATAAAGAATATGATATTGTTTGTTAGGTAAGACACATATGCAACAGTTAGGTATCTTTATTTCGAAACGTTTCGCCTACACAGAAGGCTTCTTCAGTCGAGTACAGAAAAGTTGATAGAAGCAGAAGAGACTTGAAGACGATGTAATCAGTCCATCACCCTTGAAGTTTTGAGGTGGTCAGTCCCTCAGTCTGGAGAAGAGTATTGTTCCATAGTCTGAAACAATATGGAGTTGAAGTGACAGGATGGAGCCTTATGTACCGCCAGGTGGTGAGATGAAGGCCACTAGTGGCCTGATTACATCGTCTTCACGTCTTCTGCTTCTATCAACTTTTCTGTACTCGACTGAAGAAGCCTACTGTGTAGGCGAAACGTTTCGAAGTAAAGATACCTAACTGTTGCATATGTGTCTTACCTAACAACCTATCGGTATTTTATACCATTTTAATGTTCACTCTGTCAGACACTGCAACACAAGGGTATCTTGGTACAGACCTGAAATCAACTTGGACAACTTCTACTAATGAGAATGGCTGGATTTGAGAGGGACCTGACCTCCCAACGACTACATTCTTACCTCTACTAGTGGCCTACATCTCACCTCCTGACAGTATATAGGCTCCATCCTGTCACTTCAACTCCATATTGTTCCAGACTATGGAACAATACTCTTCTCCAGACTGAGGGACTGACCACCTCAAAACTTCAAGGGTGATGGACTGATTACATCGTCTTCAAGTCTCTTCTGCTTCTATCAACTTTTCTGTACTCGACTGAAGAAGCCTTCTGTGTAGGCGAAACGTTTCGAAATAAAGATACCTAACTGTTGCACATGTGTCTTACCTAACAACCTGTCGGTATTTTATACTATTTTAATGATATTGTTTATTTGAATTTTAGTAAAGCCTTCTATAGAGTACCTCACAAGAGACTCTTAAGAAAAGTGGCAGCTCATGGTATAAGAGATAAAGTTCTAGCACGGATACAGGCATGGCTTACCAATAGAAAGCACAGAGTTTCCATTAATGGGGTCAAATCTGAATGGGGATTAGTCACTAGTGGCGTTCCACAGGGATCAGTTTTGGGCCCAGTGTTGTTCATAATTTACATTAATGACCTTGATGAGGATTTACAAGTGACGTAAGCAAATTTGCCAATACCAAAAATAGGCCGTATGATTCAGTCTGAGGATACTAGTGAACTCCAGGAGGATTTGGATAAATTGATGTCTTGGTCTAGAAATGGCAGATGAAATTCAATGTGGCCAAGTGTAAAGTCCTAGTCATTAGTATTGAAAATATCCCACGAATTTATAAACTAGGTGAAGAAGAGCTTGATCATACGGAATGTGAAAAAGACTTGGGAGTCATGAAAAGCAGAAATCTAAAGCCAAGACAACAGTGCCTAAGTGTGCGCAATAAGGCTAACAGATTAATAGGATTTATTTCAAGAAGTATAAGTAACAGAAGTCTATAAGTTATTTTACAGCTCTATACATCACTAGTGAGGCCTCATTTGCCTCCTGGGTAACGTCATTAAAGCTAAAACCTTGTATAGCTTTCAATATAAAGGTTAGACAAGTACACGAGTGGATGAGGTGGACCTGCTTAGCTTGAGCTAGTGGGTCTGCTACAGTGCTCCAATAGACCGGCCATGCCACTCCATGGAAAACAAACTCGGGTTACCTAGAAAAATATTTACATGCCATAAAATGGAGTAACGTGGTATAAGCCCTTCACTAGTATTAGGTAATAAGGGATCACATTTCTTACAAAGACACTTTAAATAATTTTTGTAAATAGCATTTTCCTGGGTAAATATATGACAAACTACATATACAATATATTTATGATTTGTGACATTGACATAAACCACTTAATTAACAGTATAATACCAAGTATCTTGCGTTAACCACTTAGGTTGCAAAGCTTCCAGCTGACAGATTTTAAAGAACAAAGAATTGCATAGGTCATTAAAGCTAATGGTAATTTAAGTGTGGACATTTACGAAGGATTAGTCCTTATACATATGATAGAACACATCTCACACGCTCTCTATTCTAACACACAACATGCGCAGTATTTCTGAAATACAACTGAGCACTGAACTGAAAAATTGTTGTAAAATAGTTTTATTTGAATTAAATAATAAAAAAATATATAACAATTAGCATAACTGTGACAGTATTTAATTCTTTAACAAAATAACTACACACTATTTAGATGTATTCTGCCTACTAAAGTGCCAACTTATTATAGGAGTCGACGCACTTGAGTATGTTCTTAATATAAGAAAACTGGAATCGATCTTCTGGATAATTTTCTCCCTGATGGATGGTACGGAACACTACAACAGATCTAAAAGATTATATTGACTTTTCTTTTTTCAACTCGACTCTTATTTTAACACTATCCTCATTTCACTCCCTCACCTGTATTTCTACATCTGTATTAATGTTGGTAGAATTACCGACAATATGTTAGGTAACGGCTTGATAAAGCTCCTGGAGAGCGAAACTTTGCCACAATAAAATGTCACATTAGTTGCACTTATGTCTTTCTACCTAACATTTCTGTATCTATTTATCTAGTTTTGCGCCGTCACACGAGTGCTCAAGAGTTTATTCATTAATTTTTCTATGTGGTAGTTATATATATATATATATATATATATATATATATATATATATATATATATATATATATATATATATATATATATATATATATATATTCTTTTCTTTCTTTCAACATACCAGCCGTATCCCACTGAGGGGGGGTGGCCCCCAAAAAAAACTAAAGTTTCTCCTTTTAAATTTAGTAATATATGCAGGAGAAGGGGTTACTAGCCCCTTGCTCCCGGCATTTTAGTCGCCTCTTACAACACGCATGGCTTACAGAGGAAGAATTCTGTTCCACTTCCCCATGGAGATAAGAGGAAATATATATATATATATATATATATGAATTTATTTTTTGTAAGATTGGTAAGAAACATGCAAACACTCCATTATTACTGATGTTCCTGCCAGAACAGAGCATGGAGGCACAGGTAGGTGCTCCCAAGTATCTGAGACTCTTAAATAAATTAGATAAATGTCCTGTTTAAGCAGACGCTCCCAAGAATATTCATCGCTTTTTATTGGTATCAACAAATGCTAATGAGGGTAAAAATGATAAAATTACTTTTAATAAAAACTGTTCAGTTTTCAATTGTTTTAAATTTAACGTGTTATTTTTTTTCCAGAACCCGTTTGCCTATGTGAGTGAGACGCTATTTAATTACTGCATGTTCTGTGTATATATCAGGAAGTGCCTATAGCTATGGTGCCATGTGTTGCTTCTAATCCGCTTTCTCTCTCTCGTTTTCAGAAATATTTGCCAAGTATATTTAGTTGAACCAGATTTAGCTTGACACTATCGTTCAACACAGGCACGCACACATTGCGCCCAGCACTGCATATTCAATGCTTTAATGTTGCATGATCATATTTTTTGAACTGTCGCGGGAATATTTTCTTTGTGCTGCAGACGTTTTCGGACAAAAAAACTTACTTTTGGTATACGAGTTAAGACTTATATATATATATATATATATATATATATATATATATATATATATATATATATATATATATATATATATATATATATATATATGCAATAAGATCACAGTAAACAGGTGATTTTAAAATATGCAAAACAACCATTGTGAAAGAGTAGTGAAATTCCAAGCGCTTTCGTGACTACTCACATTATCAAGGAACTATGAAAGTAATACATCAAAGGAAGGCAATTAAAGGGCTTAGACCATACCTCACAGTCAACTCCCACAACAAAGAAACACCTGACGCGGGACAATACCAGACTCATAAGAAAAGAGGAACACTGCAGTAGGTCCGCTGGTCCAACTAGACAGGTCCTCACCACAACCCAATAAATTATTCTACCCAAGAAATAAGGTTTATTATTTGTCCAATGTATTATTAAACTCTAACCAAATTTTATATATTATAAATGAATCTAATTTATATAAACCTAAGGAAATATTCATATTATTTTCAAAACTGCTTTTTTTGAAACAAGATTCAATTATATTTCTGTCAACCATGGACTTGCTTGATACAACTTTCTCAACTTTTTGAAAATCAATTGGATGGTTTAAGTCTCTCACATGAATAAATAGAGCACTGGAATCTTGTCCAGTTCTAATGCTATATTTATGTTGTTTTAATCTAAGTTCGAGACTTTTACCAGTTTGACCGTAATAAACTTTATCGCAAATTTTACAAGAAATCTTATAAACACATCCGTCAGCATTTTGGGGGGAATTCTTTATCAAAAGTTTTTTTTTTACTGTATCAAGATTTTTAAATGCAACTTTAATATTAAAAGTCTTAAGAAGAGAAGGCATATCAACCAAGTTTTCATGGTAAGGGAGAACTAACATATTTTACATAAAATTTGATTAGAGTTTAATAATACATTGGACAAATAATAAACCTTATTTCTTGGGTAGAATAATTTGTTATTGGGTTGTGGTGAGGACCTGTCTAGTTGGACCAGCGGACCTACTGCAGTGTCCCTTCAAACGTCACTTGGTTACGTTACGTGGACGATGTCCTCGTAATAACTCCAAAACGTTTTGATGTACGGGATCTTCAGGCAAGGCTCAACGCAGTTGTACCGGCGATCCAGTTTACACTAGAAGAGTCCAATGACAAGCTACCTTTCCTCGACGTCCTCATTCACAAAGACAACAACCTAAGATTTCAAGTTTATCGGAAACCCACCAATAAAAATGATCTCACACACTTCTATTCCAGTCAAGATACCAAGACCAAAAGAGGCATCATCATCGAGTTTTTCCTAAGAGCATACCGAATTTGTAGTCCTGAGTTTCTTGACGAGGAATGTACATACATTCACCAAACATTCGCTGAGTTACATTTTCCTTCTTTTTTCATCAAAGACTGCAAGAAAAGAGCTCGTCAGATCATTAATTCTCCACGCATCAACACCACTCCCAACAAAGTTATAATTCTTCCCAACAGCCAGGTTGCACTGAACGTCTCAAAAGTACTTTCACAAGCTAACACCAGAGTCGCCATCGCTTCTAGCACTTCAATAAAGGATCTAACCAGGACAAAATCCAAGCACCACAAACCAGTCAATGCAGGAGTTTACACTATACCCTGTGGAGGCTGTGACAAGATTTACGTAGGTGAAACAGCAAGAAACCTCGTCACCCGCCTCAATGAACACATTTACGCATGAGGAAATGGTATGGTGATACCGACAAGATGTGGAAAAAGACACTTATGTACAGTTCAGGACATTTATTAAAGGAAACGTTTCGCCACGAGTGGCTTCTTCAGTCCTAATACATTTCCTCAGTTTTCTCTGTATTAGGACTGAAGAAGCCACTCGTGGCGAAACGTTTCCTTTAATAAATGTCCTGAACTGTACATAAGTGTCTTTTTCCACACATTTACGCATGTAGGAACGATAACTTGAACAACGCCTGTGTACAACACCGAAATTCCACCAATCATCTCATGAAATTCAGAGACGCCCAATTATTGATCAAAGAAACTAATTTCCGCAGACGCAAGTGCCTCGAATCAGCACTGATAGCCGTTTCAAATACAATTAAACAAAACAACGGCAGCTTCACCATCTCCGAAGTCTTAGCAAGAATCCTCCTGAAAACAGTAAACCCTGCCATCACATAGTCTCTCCTGTTATACTACACAAAGCACATTACAGAGAGTGAACACTGAAACAAGCTGCCTCTTTCCACTCTATATTTGTCCAACCTATTTTTATGTTACCCAAGTAATAGCTTTTATATCCTTTTACTCATGTACGAATTAATTGCTCTACCACATTGTATTACTTTTGTCACTACCACTACTACTACTACTACTACTACTACCGAACATCGAAATGGTACCTCACTAGTATTGCACCTCACTCTGAGCCTTTATATACCCTCTGTGTCCGTGTATTGTTTGTAATGGCTTGATAAAGCTCCTGGAGAGCGAAACGTTGCCACAATAAATGTCACATTAGTTGCACTTGTGTCCTTTTACTTTACATATTGTCGGTAATTCTACCAACTTTATTACAGACACAATCATACATGATACTTAAGCAGCACCAACCCAACAACACAGGAGTCACATGATTTCATCGTCTACCCGTCCTCATCATAGGTAGAGGTTGTTTTGATAAGGACCTGCCTCGCATGGGCCAGTAGGCCTTCTACAGTGTTCCTCCATTCTTATGTTCTTATGACATTCCTCAGGTCA
>NC_091296.1:33023632-33073632 GCF_038502225.1 Cherax quadricarinatus | reverse complement strand
ATTTTAGAGACACTGCTAAGAGGTTGTAATAGGAATGAAGGATTATTATAAATTATATCCGATGCAGGTTATTTAACTTAAACCACTCAAGACAAACATACTTTAAATACGGTTGTATTTGAAGAAAATTACCCAGTGTGAAAAAGAGACAGAACAGGTAAGAAACAAACTGGTAATATTGTGAAAACAACCTCTATGTTATGGAAATTGAAATCCATAACACCAAGAGTTGTGAATGTTAGTGATTAGAACAGAAAACGTAGATGAGAAACTCTTAGAAATCAATGTATATAAAGCATCATTTAGTAATACTCTGAAAAGTGAAGAGTTCGGTAGGAAGAATGAAGAATTAGAAAGGAAATTATTGATAAAGAATGAATCTCATAAGGAAAAAAGTTATTGTAATTGGAGATTTTACTTATAAAGAAATGAAATGGACCGCGTTTGAGGCTGAGTGTAAATAAATGATCAGTCGATTCCCTTACTAAAATGACAGCATTATTTTATGCATCAATATATCAATGAAGCGATAAGAGCATGAGAAGGTAACACAGTCACTATTAGATTTAGCGAATAACTAAAGAAAATGTCAGTGCTCAATAATAATCAACATGGAGACAAACTCAGAAAATTAGTCTGTCTGTACATCTCGACCCCCTGTTGAGATCCTCTTCAGCAGATGAGATCTGCTGAAGAGAACCCCAGCAGGAGGTCGAAATATACAGACCAGTTAGTTTTCTGATTTTCTGTCTCCATGAGGGTTTTTACTGAGCATTAGATTTAGTGTTTACTTGAACAGTGGAAGAAAATTTCAATATAATCTAAATTCACTTGAAAAGTGTGAACGTGTTGTGTTGTTAACAGCAAATACATTGAAAAATGATTTAAGAGATGAAAAGAAATTCAGGAACAGGAATGACTAACTTATGGGGGAATTAAAATGCTTTAAAACAGTATTTTAGAGAAACTAAAAGGAACAATATATTTCATGGGACAAATATAATCCGAATGAAGAGTTCTATAACATAAATGAAAATGTAATTAAACAGTTTGTTCCAAAAAAAGGAAACAAGAGAGAATAATAAAGAATGGTTTAATAAAAGATGGTGGAGAGCTACGAAAAAGGAAGGACTTGGAATCAATATAAGAAAAGGGTCATTCAAGTAGCTTGTCAGAGACTGAAAGAGGGCAGAAATGAGTATGCAAATGAAAGGAGAGGGAAAGGTAGAACCAATCTGTTTTTTTATTCTGCAAATTTATGTATGTCAAATTTATTAAGTTTCTCCTATATAGGTGAGTACAAATACGAAGCGTGTCTGTCTTGCTCTCAGCAGACGGAGGATCAAGCCTCTACCACGTTTTGCGCTGAATGACCCACATGGGTTTAGCGCTTAACATGAATTAAAAAAAATATTAAGTTTCTATGACAATGGTTACAGATTTCTTATAAGAAATGGGCAGACTGTATTCACATAGACCTTAATAAAGAGTAATTTGAAAACTGCAAAATACAAGATGAATAAAAAAGTTAAAAAATAAGATGATGAAAGAGTAGATGAAGAATTCTTAAAAGTAGGGATAATAAAAAGCCACAGCTGTAAATTTAGGAAAAAGTGGCGTAGAAAGAATAATAATAAATCTTCTCAAACACGGAGGTTGACTAATGGAAGTATTAAATGAGAAAATAGTAAATGCTGCAACCAGCCTAAATTTTATACAACTATATGGTGAAGAGAGTATTGTAGCGGTACACCACGAGCATGGCTCTGCTCTTGTAGTGGTACACCACGAGCATGGCTCTGCTCTTGTAGCGGTACACCACGAGCATGGCTCTGCTCTTGTAGCGGTACACCACGAGCATGGCTCTGCTCTTGTAGCGGTACACCACGAGCATGGCTCTGCTCTTGTAGCGGTACACCACGAGCATGGCTCTGCTCTTGTAGCGGTACACCACGAGCATGGCTCTGCTCTTGTAGCGGTACACCACGAGCATGGCTCTGCTCTTGTAGCGGTACGCCACGAGCATGGCTCTGCTCTTGTAGCGGTACGCCTCTGCTCTTGTACGAGCACGAGCATGGCTCTGCTCTTGTAGCGGTACACCACGAGCATGGCTCTGCTCTTGTAGCGGTACACCACGAGCATGGCTCTGCTCTTGTAGCGGTACGCCACGAGCAGCGGTACACCACGAGCATGGCTCTGCACTTGTAGCGGTACACCACGCCACGAGCATGGCTCTGCTCTTGTAGCGGTACACCACGAGCATGGCTCTGCTCTTGTACACCACGAGCATGGCTCTGCTCTTGTAGCGGTACACCACGAGCATGGCTCTGCTCTTGTAGCGGTACACCACGAGCATGGCTCTGCTCTTGTAGCGGTACACCACGAGCATGGCTCTGCTCTTGTAGCGGTACACCACGAGCATGGCTCTGCCCTTGTAGCGGTACACCACGAGCATGGCTCTGCTCTTGTAGCGGTACACCACGAGCATGGCTCTGCTCTTGTAGCGGTACGCCACGAGCATGGCTCTGCTCTTGTAGCGGTACGCCACGAGCATGGCTCTGCCCTTGTAGCGGTACACCACGAGCATGGCTCTGCTCTTGTAGCGGTACACCACGAGCATGGCTCTGCCCTTGTAGCGGTACACCACGAGCATGGCTCTGCTCTTGTAGCGGTACACCACGAGCATGGCTCTGCCCTTGTAGCGGTACACCACGAGCATGGCTCTGCCCTTGTAGCGGTACACCACGAGCATGGCTCTGTAGCGGTACACCACGAGCATGGCTCTGCTAGCGGTACGCCACGAGCATGGCTCTGCTCTTGTAGCGGTACACCACGAGCATGGCTCTGCTCTTGTAGCGGTACACCACGAGCTCTGCTCTTGTAGCGGTACACCACGAGCATGGCTCTGCTCTTGTAGCGGTACACCACGAGCATGGCTCTGCCCTTGTAGCGGTACGCCACGAGCATGGCTCTGCTCTTGTAGCGGTACACCACGAGCATGGCTCTGCTCTTGTAGCGGTACACCACGAGCATGGCTCTGCTCTTGTAGCAGTACACCACGAGCATGGCTCTGCTCTTGTAGCGGTACACCACGAGCATGGCTCTGCTCTTGTAGCGGTACACCACGAGCATGGCTCTGCTCTTGTAGCGGTACACCACGAGCATGGCTCTGCTCTTGTAGCGGTACACCACGAGCATGGCTCTGCTCTTGTACCTACAAATAAGTAATTACACACTTGATAATCTCCAGTTGGAAATGTATGGTGGCAGTGGTATTACTCACTAATGTTTAAACCCCCATAGTCATCAGTGGTGAGTATAGTGTTTACGGAGGTGAAGGATATTGTGGAAGAGTACAGTAAGAATGGCAAGTGGGATGGATCTATTCCATCTACCAGTGATAACAAAAATTACACATACATGTATATCTGCAGCAGCGCAGTTATGCTCGGTCGTTCCTTGTTCTTTAAGTTATTACAGAGTTTTAAATTTGCAAGAGCATCACTCGTACCTCCTCTTTGAACACAAGAGCTGCAGAATTTTTACATAAATGTGTGTGTGTGTGTGTGTGTGTGTGTTGCGCGCGCGCACGCTCATCTATCTGTACTTGTTGAGCTTCAGCTCCTGAATGCCTCGTTTTAGCTTCAGTCGACGGGCGCACTTACAGTAAACTCAAATCCGTTGTCGGTCTATTTTATACTTAATTTATGGTTTCTGCCCTCGCTATTTTCTAATTTTATTTCGCTTTACAGTGGTGTTCTTTTTTTTTTAGAACTCTATGGTTCATATGTCTTTAATTTCCATCTAAATCTTCGTTTTTGTCCTTCCAATGTCAGGTAAGTTGCAGTGTTGATCTCCCTGAGGTTGTCATTGTTAATGTCTTTCTGATAATTCTCGCTCAGCGTCGTGAAGCTCCTCTTACGTTGTCTATTCTCAAATGGCAAGTATTTCAGCTCTGGGGCTATTTATTCTGGTGGCGTATCATTGAACTTTTGCTTGCTTTGTTGCGTCTTGGATAAAATGTCCAGGAAATTTTATTTTTGGATAAATAGCAAAAGGAAAAAAATTATAAACCACCACTAGGTGCTGGTGACCAGACAGTGCTAAGTATTGAATATTTGGTGGAAGTGACAAGAAGGAAAAGAGGGACAAGTAATAAATGAGATTACAAAAGATCAAACTATATAGGAATAGGCTTTTCTCAATTAAATCTTACGGAAAAAGAAATTGGATTGTAAAATAATCTTTAAAATCAGAAAAAACAGGGCCAGAAATTGCCGTAAAAAAAGTTCATACCTTCCAGGCAGACTGAAAATGCAAGAGAGAAAGAGTGAGCCGCTGTAGTTTAACAAGAATTGTGACGTGGACAAAGTTAAGAGCAAAAGATCATGGAAAAAGTACTAAACGTAGTGAGGCAAAGATCGAAAGTAAGTAGAAGAGTTAGGGAAGAATATGCAAGGATACGCAGCATCTATTGGAGAATGACATGCCGAAGCTACTCCACAACTACATTATATAGAATATAACCACTAAAAATCAAGTAATATGACTTAAGAATTAGGAAGGATCACTCACGAGCTGATAGACAAATGAGATCGTCACTATATGTTGAGGGCGTTGAACGATTCTAGCAGAGGGAAAATATTAGGGAGGTCGGAAAAGGTAGGACCAGGTAAGTCGGACCAGGGAGGGAGATCTAGACTGAGTGGGTACTCAGTACCCACCACCCACCCAGGAATGTGCTCCCGTGGATCATGAAATACCGAACATACCTATGACTGATAGATCGTGAGGGGAAAAACGCATCTGAATGGTTTACAAGGCTCCAAGAATCAGAACTAGTGCCGATTATTATTTTGAATATACGTAAATGACATGTTTGAGAGGCTTTGTATCACTGTTTGCTCAAATAGTTTAAGCTGATAAGGAAAAAGAACGGGAGAGGATAGAGACAGGCTGCAAGAAGACTTGGACAAGCTGTTTGCGATGAAGACCAACCAAAACAGGCGTAAGGCTAAGCAAATTGGAGGAGATAGAAGACCAGAGATAAAGTGAAGTCTAGCATGTGAGAAACCTCAATGAGAAACTCGGTAGCAGCGCTTTCAACTGAAAACAGAAAGAACCCGTGAAACATTCCGGTCCTGTCGAGATGCATAGGAAAGCGTCCCTTGCCAGTTTTTCATAGAAATTAACAAGTTTGCATCCGAGAGGAATAAGCTACACTACTTGGCATTCTTTAGCGCTCTCTCATTATAATAATAATAATAATAATAATAATTAGGATATTCTTTGTTAATAACCCTCTGGTGTTATCCAAGAAAGTCTTCTTCACGATTAAAAGGAAAGATCTGAAGTTAATATCAACACTGAATGTGCCTCTGGAGATAAATGTATACCTCAACACCTTTAGCAGATGCGAAGTTAACAATTTTTAAATCCGCCATCTGGAACCTTGAACATTAAAATGGTATAAAATACCGACAGATTGTTAGGTAAGACACATATGCAACAGTTAGGTATCTTTATTTCGAAACGTTTCGCCTACACAGTAGACTTCTTCAGTCGAGTACAGAAATGTTGATAGAAGCAGAAGATACTTGAAGACGATGTAATCAGTCCATCACCCTTAAAGTTTTGAGGTGGTCAGTCCCTCAGTCTGGAGAAGAGCATTGTTCCGTTGTCTGAAACAATATGAAGTTGAAGTGACAGGATGGAGCTTTATATAGTGCCAGGAGGTGAGACGTAGGTTGCTTTGAGAGGGCAGGTCCCTCTCAAACCCAGCCGTTCTCACTAGTAGAGGTTGTCGAAGTTGATGGTCTGTACCAAGATACCCTTGTGTTGCAGTATCAACTTTTCTGTACTCGACTGAAGAAGCCTACTGTGTAGGCGAAACGTTTCGAAATAAAGATACCTAACTGTTGCATATGTGTCTTACCTAACAATCTGTCGGTATTTTATACCATTTTAATGTTCATTCTGTCAGACACTGCAACACAAGGGTATCTTGGTACAGACCATCAACTTCGACAACCTCTACTAGTGAGAACGGCTGGGTTTGAGAGGGACCTGCCCTCTCAAAGCAACCTACGTCTCACCTCCTGGCACTATATAAAGCTCCATCCTGTCACTTCAACTTCATATTGTTTCAGACAACGGAACAATGCTCTTCTCCAGACTGAGGGACTGACCACCTCAAAACTTTAAGGGTGATGGACTGATTACATCGTCTTCAAGTATCTTCTGCTTCTATCAACTTTTCTGTACTCGACTGAAGAAGCCTACTGTGTAGGCGAAACGTTTCGAAATAAAGATACCTAACTGTTGCATATGTGTCTTACCTAACAATCTGGAACCTTAACGAATCCTTTAAAGCTGTGTACACGTCAAGCTAGGCTTGTCGTGTACACTAAAGATACCCAAGCAACACTTGGGTAACTTTATTGTGGAAAGATTTCACCAGCCAGTGGCTTCCTCAATCCAATACAGAGAAGAATGATTGAAGATCAGAAGGAAATTGAGGTAATTAGTTCTCATTTAGCTTCAGTTCTTAAGAGTACACAGCGCCAACATTCCATTCAAACGTATTCAATATGTCAAGATCCAGAGTTATGTAACAAGACTAGTTTCATAGCTAAACAGAATGAGCTATGCGGAAAGCTTTTAAAGGACCTAAACTCAGGAAAGAGGCGGAGTAGGGAGACATGATACTAATGTACACACGTTAGAAGTTCTAATATAACAGATTAACGGATACATATACTGAAATGAGAGGTACACGAGCGAGAGAGCACTGTTGGAAGCTAGAAACAATATGGTGGTGTGGACGCCAAGACACACCGTATCAGTCTCTTGTGGAATAAGGTGGACGAGATGGTGGCGGAGACCAACTGGATACACAGTTTCAACAGTACATATGGAAAGAGCCCAAGAGACCAGGATGCAAGGCTGGACCTCACAAACAGTGCATGTAATCGGTGAGAACGTACAGTTTCTACGATTAATCCAGCTGATGCTTATCAGTGCTCTATATTTTAATTATTACTTGCCAGGATGCTGCTTCTTTCATAAACATTGTGATAATGTTAGCTCTTGGTAGTTAACCCTTTCACTGTCGAGACCCCTACTCACAAACTTGCTCTCAGTGTCGAAGAATTTAAAAAAAAAAATTCTTATGAAATGATAATCTTTTCCTGATGGTAATGAAACCAAAAGTACGAAATTTGATGGAAAATTTACGGAATTATGCTCTCGCGAAGTTAGTGATTTCAACGATATTTACGCATCAGCGATTTCGCCCAGTTTGAGCCCTATTTTCTGCTAATTTCTTTGTTCCCGTCGACTAAACTCATAGCTGTTTCACTAGAACTCCTTTTGTTCTATCGAGTACAAGAATCCGCCCATTTACCGATTTCAACTACCCAATAAAGTGATCAGAAATTTGGAAATTACGCCAATTTCATACACAATTCAAGGCCAATTTCAAAATACAGTCCACAATTAACAATACCAACATTCCTAGCAATAAAATAACATGTTCTCTGTTCATTAGTCACGTCCCCAGGGCCCTCTTAGATTATGCTTGCTTTCCATTTTGAATTTTTATTCACACATAAAATAGAAGAGCTACTCTTATACAGACTACTGTATTATACAGACTACTGTATTATTGTAAAAATGGTATAAATAATATCAGCGCATTTGTGAAAGCATATTAAACTCACCAGTTGATGTGTATTGGACGCGATATGTGATTAATTTACTCTTGAACATCGGCAAAAAATCGAACATTTCTGTTATTTTGAGCCCAATTTCAAGGTACTTTTAATCTGTAAACCATTCAAAATCAAATCTATTTCTGTAATATATTTTTCCATTCTATCAAATGAGGCCAAGAAAACGAGAATATAACCATAAATACCATACGAAAATACACCACAAAGTCGCTGTTTTAAACCAAAAACACGGTGGGAGTTTTTTTTCCTCATTATGCACCGCTTTCTGCAGGATTCTTTTTATACTGCGCACATTGACCACTCAGTCTCATTCTCTCATATGTAGGCCTATCAGTTTTCTCCCGCAAGATTGGAAGCCGCTAGAATTATACGGGACAGACACTGGCTTGCAAGCCGTAATATTATGGGACAGAGTGAAAGGGTTAAACCAGGTGGTTGAACCATGTAGTTACACAGGTAGTTACAGGGTAGTTACACCAGGTTGCTACACAGGGAAGCTAACCGGATAGTTACACTAAGTAGTTAATGTTAAACCGTCACTGATTACATTAACGTGGTAAATCATCATAGTCAGGAAATAATGTTCATTTCGTTTGATGACTCATGACGTCCTCAGTGGCTCTTATACATCTTGTCTGCAGTGCACAAGTGACTGGTGCTACACGTTGTTTACAGTATATATGAAGTGATTAGCAGTATTCCACGTTTACACTATACAATGTTTTACACGCTGTTTGCAGTATACATTTAGTGATTAGTGGTGTTACACGTTGTTTGCAGTATAGTGTTACACGTTGTTTGCAGTATAGTGTTACACGTTGTTTGCAGTATAAAGTGTTACACGTTGCTTGCAGTATAAAGTGTTACACGTTGTTTGCAGTATAGTGTTACACGTTGCTTGCAGTATAAAGTGTTACACGTTGTTTGCAGTATAGTGTTACACGTTGTTTGCAATATACATAGCATACATTTATCTATTAATATAGTTTTTCCATCATTTTAACGTTTATTTTAATCATTCAGCTGGCAGACATGTTTTAATGTTTTTTTCCATAATCGTTATTATTAATGTTATATTTATTATAACTGTAATTACCACTGCTAGTGCCACCATTATGTCATCATTGTTAGTGCCACCATTATGTCATCATTGTTAGTGCCACCATTATGTCATCATTGTTAGTGCCACCATTATGTCATCATTGTTAGTGCCACCATTGTGTCATCATTGCTAGTGTCACCATAAATACTAGAGCTATCAATGCTGGTGCCATCAATACTAGTGCCATAAATACAAGTGCCATTGCTAGTGCCACCATAAAAACTATTGCAATCATTACTGGTGCCACCATAAATACTACCATCATTGCTAGTGCCATAAATACTAGTGCCATTGCTAGTGCCACCATAAATACTAGTGCAATTGCTGGTGCCACCATAAATACTACCAACATTGCTAGTGCCATAAATACTAGTGCCATTGCTAGTGCCACCATAAATACTAGTGCAATTGCTGGTGCCACCATAAATACTAGTGCAGTCATTGCTGGTACCATAAATATTAGTGCCACTGCTGGTGTCAAATACTAATGCCACTGCTGGTTCCTACATAAACACTAGTGCCACTGCTAGCGCCACCATAAATACTAGTGCCATCATTGTTACTACTTTCAGTTATCACTATTGGTGCAATTATCAGTAACACTGCTTTAAGTGCCAACACTGCTGGTGTCTCCGCCGTTAGTGCCACCATCACTGGTAGTGCCACCATTACAGTTAGTGCCACCATCACTGGTAGTGCCACCATTACAGTTAGTGCCACCACTGTTGGTGCCACCATCACTGTTAGTGCTACCATCACCATTATTGCCAGAGTTAGTGTGTTTTCCTTATAATTCAATCTATGCTCTATTGCTATTTCTGGGTTGACAATTATTTGTGATTCCACTTCCCCCTGTTATCATCTGCGGCGTGACCATCCTTAGTTACTCAAACACCAAGAGCGAGTTTCCCAGTTAAACCCGGGTTGTGGAATCAATCAATAGAAAAAGGTTGCATTCCTTATTTAACCCAGGTTGTGAAAGCAACAAACTCAAATTGTGTTTCCCTCATTAAACCCAGGTTGTGGAATCGACCAAGGAGACCAGCCAGCGGCTGATTGTAGACATGGAAGCCACTACTAAAATGGTTGTTACACAGTGCTTGTTTTGTTTACAATATGCTAGCTCTGTTTTACAATCTCTGCCAGTCTTAGGAACATCTTAACCAGCGAATGTCTTGGAATGGATTAGTGAAAAATAACTTGGAGTAGAGTAACTTGTATGTGTTCCCTTGTAGCTATATGTAGTGCCTTAGAATGGGTTACTTAGTTAACGTAACTTGTAATATATTAATTTGCGTGTTTGTAGCTACTGTATATACTTCTCTGCCTTTCGTAGGTCTAGATTACTGTAGATATAACTAGGTACATTTATGTTTAAGTTAGATAAATGTTTCTCTTTCCCAAAAGTATGAGGATGTGTCAAATGGTTCTCAGCTTGATCTAGAAATGGGTAAGACACAAACTATATGACTGATGAAAGGCTGTTAGTGTAAGGTTGAGAATACGTACTGGGTTCTCGATCAGAGGTATTATACTTACCCTCCCCTTCCTTAGATCATACGCAATTATCCCCCAACCCTATTTCCAAAGGGATTTAGGATCCCTATGGGCTTAACCTACATATTATTGATGAAATTATGTGGTGTTTCGGTCATCTTGCCTGGACCATTATCAAGTTGCGAGTGCGGAATAAGAGAAAATCAGAAGTCTGAATAACGAATATACATTTGTTCAAACTAATACACTTGATACAAGTGTGAATCATACTGCCACTCCTCTTTCCATAATACTTCAGATGTTAACTCCATTTCCTGCTGCTCTTGTCTCTCCAGTACAGGAGTGAAACAGTCCGCTTCCTTTCTGACAGATTTAAATAATTCAAGATAAGTGTTAGCCTTGCTGACACTAACGCTCTTTTCCCTCATGTTAGAGTTCACAGTAATTCTGTAAACTGGTCCTCTTTTTAGCCTTCACACATATTTCTTTCTGAGGATGCTTGCTTCTCCCCACACATTGTTAAATGATCTAATATTCACGATTCGCGTGACTTCCTCAAATCTTGGCTACGTCCACGCCTCTTTTTAACCTGGCTTTCTCCCCTTCCTTGACTCCTTGCTTGATTATTGTCCAGTTTGGACAGAAACGTCTTCAATTTGTTGGATAACTGATTTATTTCAGCCACCGTGCTTTGACATTTTTTCTGTACCTATGGGACTCGAAACTGTTTTTCTTGGTCATGCTGAGAAAGTTTTTGATGTACTCTCGTATATAATGGTTTAGAGAAATTTAAGTAGAACTTTGCTGTTTGTAGCAGTTGTACGTATGTTCTGTAAGTCAGTAGCTTGTGTTCACATGTTTTATCTACTGTTTTCTGAAGTATCTCAGAGCATCTTTTTTTCTGAACCATGTGCTGTGATTTAAGTGATTTATATATATATATACATTTATTAACATTAGCTTTTTTCTAGTATTTTTCAGTGCCAACAGCTACGTGCAGGAACTGGTCGGAGCAATACAGTGATAACTTATTAACTTTACAACTTACCCCCAACATGTAAAGGAAACTTTAGACTTTTCGATTTGTCATGGACCAATACCTTCTCTGATAATGGTTCAGGTCTGACCGCAACTTAGTCAAAAGTTTTCTTTCCAACTTGTGGATTAGCTTTTAAGTTGTTGCAGCCACAGTATTAATTTTTATTCTTCATCAATGTGTAATACATCGTTTGTCTGAGAAGATAATGTTTTTACTTGGCAAGCAGTGACAACTATCGTTGTTGTCCTAAAGACTAGCAGAATGTCTCTGTAAAGAGGACAAAGAAAGTCTAACTATGGCTTAATTCACAACAAATATTGGTGTGACTAACCATTGACATTTCAGAAAGGAAAGAAAGAAGAGATTTCAGACATTCTAGAGATGGTAAACAGAGAATTTCTTTTTAAGCACACTATCATTTGCAAACCAAATGCTTATTTTTTACGTTATGTGCAATCTGGAATATATATGGCTTAGTTACCAATTCATATACGTGTATAAAAAAGTTAAAATGCTAGAGGTATATTATATAAGTGCACTCTGCTCACGGACTAAACAATGTGCTGTCCTTCTCAGTGGGTGTTCATTCAGTGGTGATGTCCGGCTTATGCTTGCACCTGCAAGTATACACTGCTGAATAAGTCTGCCCGTTGCATGAGCGCTTCTCTCTTGCACTCTATTATTCTTTTGAAAATAATACTATCACCACTAGCATTATTACCGTCACTACTACTACTACTATTTCTGCTGCTAATATTTCTACCGCTACTAATATTATTAACACTATTTCTACTCTTAATACTACTGCTATTATTAAAACTACTGTAACTAATTATTACTATTATTACGACAAATACCACTACGATTACCACTACTACTACCACCACTACTACTTGTATTACTACAACTAATATTACTACCCCTACCCACTACCCCTCTAATGACTACTACCATTACCACTGCTAATACTAATAATATTACAACTACTGCTACTGGAAATATAAACACACATGCAGTATAATGTGATCCTTTATTGACAACGTTTCGCTCACACAGTGGGCTTTTTCAAGTCACAAACAGATCTGTTTGTGACTTGAAAAAAGCCCACTGTGTGGGCGAAACGTTGTCAATAAACGATCACATTATACTGCATGTGTGTTTATATTTCCATTGTGTCGGTATTTTATACCATTTATTTCCAACTACTGCTACTACAATCACTACGGGTGCTACCACTTCAATTACATCATTACCACTGCCCCCACCTCAACTACATTCTTACAACAACCCACGCCATCACCACCACCGCAGTTCCCTCCCTATTATCACCAACCCAACTGCTACCATCACCACCACAATTCCTTCCCTTTTACCACCAACCCAACTGCTACCACTATCACCACCACCGCCTCCATCATTATATTCCCCCCCTCTCCCTAGTCTTTTTCCTCCACCTCTCCCTCACCTTCATTTTCCTTTCCGTTCCCTTCCTCCTCCCTCCTCTTCTCCCTTTGTAACTTTGCCTCTCTCTTACTCTCTGGCGTATGGCTTCCCACAGTAAATGTTCGAATTTATTCACTACACATTTGTCAATTCATTATTTTATGGATGGAGTGGATATATATGGAGGTTATAGTTTAAACATAAAATTATAATGTTATTAACTTATATATATATATTAATATTTTATCTTTCTCCTCCGTTGTGTGTGTATGTGTGTGTGTGTGTGTGTGTGTGTGTGTGTGTGTGTGTGTGTGTGTGTGTGTGTGTGTGTGTGTGTGTGTGTGTGTGTGTGTGTGTGTAGGTTAAAGACAAGACAGTGAGCGTGTCAGGACACATGAAGGATGCTACTGTGGGTGCGTCACAGTGGGTGGCATCACACACCTCCAAGACAGCCAAAGCAGCCATGGAACAAGCCAAGTCTGGACTCAGCATCGGCGAGAAGTTCACTCTCTTCGCTGTGGAGAAGATCACCACGTGAGTACCACTCTCATAGTTGTCACATAGATCTCCTCACCACCCGAGTACCACTCTCATGGTTGTCACAGATCTCCTCACCACCTGAGTACCACTCTCATGGTTACCACATAGATCTCACCACCTGAGTACCACTCTCATGGTTACCACATAGATCTCACCACCTGAGTACCACTCTCATGGTTACCACATACATCTCACCAACTGAGTACCACTCTCATGGTTGTCACAGATCTCCTCACCACCTGAGTACCACTCTCATGGTTATCACATAGATCTTACCACCCGAGTACCACTCTCATGGTTACCACATACATCTCCTCACCAACTGAGTACCACTCTCATGGTTGTCACAGATCTCCTCACCACCTGAGTACCACTCTCATGGTTATCACATAGATCTTACCACCCGAGTACCACTCTCATGGTTACCACATACATCTCCTCACCAACTGAGTACCACTCTCATGGTTGTCACAGATCTCCTCACCACCTGAGTACCACTCTCATGGTTACCACATAGATCTTACTACCTGAGTACCACTCTCATGGTTATCACATAGATCTCACCACCTGAGTACCACTCTCATGGTTACCACATACATCTCCTCACCAACTGAGTACCACTCTCATGGTTGTCACAGATCTCCTCACTGAGTACCACTCTCATGGTTGTCACAGATCTCCTCACTGAGTACCACTCTCATGGTTGTCACAGATCTCCTCACTGAGTACCAACCACTCTCATGGTTATCACATAGATCTCAGCACCATGTGAATATCACACCCAAAATTTTCCACCGTGTCTTTGATTACCCTCTCCCTCAAATGAGGGGCTCTTTTTCTGCAGTCTTACTTCAAAATACTCTCACTCACGTTCTAGAGTTGCTTTACTAACATTTGTTTTACTGTTACTTTGTTCTTATTGTTTAATATCCACTAGTGAATAATTTTTTCCCCATTTAGATTTCCTTGAACTACTTATTTTAGTCAATGTCTTTCGACTGCCTATTAGCACTCGCAGGAACCTTGAACTTGAAATAAGTTCAAGGTTCACGAAACAAAGCGTACTGGTGAACTTTAGCATTATAAGGTCCTTCCTTAATAATCGTTTAAGTTAAATGAATACTGTAACTAACTGATGACCAAGTTTTGGATCTAGTTTTGCGTTTACCGTTAGATGGTGTTTATCTGACTCACGAAATCGTAATGACTCGATTGCAAACAAACCATACCACGGGCGGGGATAGAACCCGCGATCAGAGTCTGAAAACTCCAGACCGTCGCGTTAGCCACTGGGCCAGCTAGCCACAATAAGATTCGTCCAACTAGGTATATTTCCTATGGTATAGAAATATACCTAGTTGGACGAATCTTATTGTGGCTAGCTGGTCCAGTGGCTAACGTGACGGTCTGGAGTTTTGAGATTCCCTGATCGCGGGTTCTATTCCCGCCCGTGGTATGGTTTATGGTGTTTATTATAAGAGATGGTGTCTATAAAAGAAGTGTTCAGTACTCAGCCTTGATAAAAAGTTGTTCAATTCATAATGTTGATCGCTCTAGAGGCACACTCATGATGCTATATATATATATATATATATATATATATATATATATATATATATATATATATATATATATATATATATATACACACACACACACTTGTTCAGGCATGAGATGTGTTGGCTGAAGATAACATCACAGGAAGCGAGGCCCCCTGTGAAACAGGTTCTGACTCCACCTACTGCTTATGATCCCAATTCAAGGTTATGATTCCTACACCGACAGTTCTGAATATCGCTGGAGATGCCATGAAACGTCCTTCTTCACCGACAGGTTTTAACTCCAGTTGTTCCTCCACAGGTTCTCTCGAAAGGGCTTCACACACGTCTTCATGTTCTTGATCCTAGCAGGGTACACAGCCCTGGGAGCCCTACTCTTCATTGCCCTGGAAGCACCGCACGAGAACGAAGAGAAACAAGACATAGAGACGGTGAGAACACACCTCATTGAGTCTCTCTGGGAGAACCAGGTACAGAACAAGGGACTCAACTTCTCCAGGTGGGAAGGGGTGAGTAAACCAAACCTCTTGGGGAGGTACATGACTAAGTTTATATATTGAAAAATTACAATAAAGACAAATATATCTTTGAATAAAATTAATATAACAAAATTAAAACAAAAAGCAAAGAATATGCTAACTCTGTATTAAAACACACTGGGGGAGCTGTACGAGTCTATGGTTAAGAGGCCCGTGAATTTCCCTGTCTGTTAATATCATGTCTATTTTTCCCCTATAATCTACCTTGTCCGTAATTACTGTCGCATTTGCTTTGTCTGCTTTCGTAAGGTGAAGTCCAGGATCTCTGAGGACAACTGGGTTGCATGGATAATTGGATAGATGAGAGGAAGAATAAATTGATGGATGGTTGGAGAGATGAGAATTGGTTAGATAGACAGGTAAATGAGGGGATAGATAAGCGAGTAGATCGAGAAATGATGAAACAGGTATTTGGATGGATGGATGAGTTTCAATAAATGGATTTATCGAAAGATGAAATGGATAAGCGAATGGATCGACAGGCGACAGGAAGGATAAATAGGTCGATAAATGAGTAGATAGGGGCTGGATAAATAGGTGGATTGCTAAGGGGATAGAGAAATGGATGAATGAGTGGATTATTGATGATTGAATAGACAAGTGGATAGATGGACTTGCCTAAAATCAGATAAAGGAATGAATGGATGGCTTAGCTTATGGATGGAGGGATAGTTGATTCCCGGAACAATGTTAAGTACTACCTTACACACCCCTGCGGTTCATCTGCTGCTTCTTGATATATTATTAATAATGGTTATAATTTTTAAAGTGGTGGACGGGTAAGCCAGTAGAAGGTCTCGGTCAGATGACCAAAAGCTCCACTGGTGGGTCATCATACGGCTAGGACCCGTGTCAGGTAACACTTATCCTGTTTCCTAAACAATCTTACCTAACCTAACCTGCTGCGTCTTCAGCACAACCTAATGTAAACAATTCCCTTCACATTTTGTTTTGTGGTACTTCGGTAAATGCAATCAGCATTGTTGCCTTTTTATATACACACATAAATTTGAAGTATAATTCCCAAGCCAAGGCTGCTGCAGTATAGGAGAGAAGCTTCCATCTGCATGCCCTGGCTGCCCATCGTCTCCCTGAAAGTACAATAACAGCAAGGCCGACCACTAGAGCCTGGAGATAATTTTAGAGCCGCAGTGAGGAAAAGATACGTTACAGAACGAGCTTTAATAATGACACAAGGTTTCTGATATTACAGATCAACACTGATCTACACAGAGCCAAACGTTGTCGCAATGTAAACTACTACTTTCAGCAGATAGAACTGGAACCACCTCAGTGTACATCCTACCCCAGATACTGTTCGTTCTCCCCAGTGTATGTCCTCACCCGCTATACATCCTCCCTAGTGTTCATCCCCTCCGAGAAAATGTACATCCACGCAAATCCATGCACATCCTCCCCATAGAGTGTACATCTCAAATGAGTGACCATCCTCCCTACATACTATACAGCCTCCCCCAGATTATGAACAGCCTCTCAGTTAAAGGTACTTTACATCCTCCCCAGATAGTGTACATTATCTTCCAGATACTGTACACTGACACCCAGCTAGTGTATATCCTCCCGATATAGTGTACAGCCTCTCAGCTGAGTGTACATCTTCTCCAGATAGTGTACAACCTCCTGCAGCCCTATGATGAACAGCTGTACCACTCGTGGTCAGTGGGAGTGTCGCCAGATACCAATGACAGGATATGGACCTTCTGGAAGGCAATGTTCTTCTGTTCTACTATAACTACCACCATCGGTAAGCACTTCTTTTGTTCTACCATAACTACCACCATCTATAAGTACTTGTTCAACTGCTCTACCACTACTACCTTCATCGGTAAGTACTTGTTCTTCAGTTCTACCATAACTACCCCACCGGTAAGTACTCGTTCTTTGGTTCTACCATAACTACCACCATCTTCTGCACTACCATAACTACCACCATCAGTAAGTACTCGTCCTTCTGCACTACCATAACTACCACCATCTTCTGCACTACCATAACTACCACCATCGGTAAGTACTCGTCCTTCTGCACTACCATAACTACCACCATCGGATGGTACTCGTTCTTCTGCACTACCATAACTACCACCATCGGTAAGTACTCGTTCTTCTACACTACCATAACTACCACCATCGGTAAGTACTCGTTCTTCTACACTACCATAACTGTATGATGAATGGTTTGAAAAACCGACAAGTTGAAGATTGAGACACTTATGCAGCATATGGGAATCTTTATTCAGGAAACGTTTCGCCATACAGTGGCTTCATCAGTCCAATACAAAGAGGAAGGCGTAAGGAGAGGAGGAGAATGAGGTAATCAGTCCCTCAACCTGGAGTCGATGTGTTCAGTCCATCAATCTTGTAGAATGTACAGCATAGGGCCGTAGACGTGGCTTATATACTGTAGTGAGGTGACGTGAAGCAGATGGAGGCGGGGTCATAGTGGTACCATCCACTAGTCGAAGTAGGTCTTCGTCCAAAGGTTGAACAAGTGTTGAAGAATTCTTTGTAACAAGACCCCATGATGCTGCCGTGTCTGACAGTTGTGATGAATGGTTTGAAAAACCGACAAGTTGAAGATTGAGACACTTATGCAGCATATGGGAATCTTTATAAAGATTCCCATATGCTGCATAAGTGTCTCAATCTTCAACTACCATAACTACCACCAACGTTAAGTACTCGTTCTTCTACACAACCATAACTACCACCAACGTTAAGTACTCGTTCTTCTACACTAACATAACTACCACCATCGGTAAGTACTCGTCCTTCTGCACTACCATAACTACCACCATCGGTAAGTACTCGTTCTTCTGCATTACCATAACTACCATCATTGGTAAATACTCCTTCGATTTACAACCTTCACCACCATATCTAAATCCACCACAGCTACTACAATCGGTTGCGATAATTACCCTCATTACCACAACCACAATTACCACCACTAAAATCACCAGGATTATCTCCGTCACTACTAGTACCACTACAAAGCTACCACCAACACAAAATTACCAACACAGTTTTCATCACCAAAACTACCGTTACTACAATTGGTATTTGTCTTAGCATTACTTGTAGCATCGGCAAACTATTCATATCCTTCTACACCTTCAGTAATGTATTTCGTGTTCTGTCATAGTTGCTACTGCCTCGCAGGTTCTGTCATAACTACCACCGTTTGTAAGGTTCTTATGGTTTGTCACAGTTACCACCATCTGTAAGCTATCTCATATTCTATCATAGCTACCACCATCTGTAAGCCATCTCATATTCTATCATAGCTACCTCCATCTGTAAGCCCTCTCATGTTCTGTCACAACTATCACAATCTGTAAGCCATCTCATGTTCTGTCACAACTATCACCATCTGTAAGCCATCTCATGTTCTGTCACAGCTACCACCATTTGTAAGCCACCTCATGTTCTATCATAGCAACCACCATCTGTAAGTCACCTTATGTCCTGTCACAGCTGCCACCGTCTGTAAGCCACCTGTCACAGCTGCCACCGTCTGTAAGGCATCTCATGGCCTGTCATGTTAGGATGAGGTGAGGGATTGAAAGACTGCGAATCTGGTACGGAGTGGAAGTTACCACAGTTGCTTGTTTTGACAATGATGCGGTTCTTTTTGAAGATTCTGAAGAGAAGTTGCAAAGGTTAGGTTAGGTAAGGTTCGTCAGGAAACAGGACAAATGTTTCCTGACGTGGGTCTTAGTCAGATGATGACCTGCCTTTGGAGCTTTTGGTCATCTGACCGAGGCCTTCCGCTGGCTTACCGGTCCACCCCTTTAAAAATTATGGTCATTTATAACCATTGTTATTACTTTAGTTGCACAGGTTGGTAAGATAATTAGGGAGGGTATGTAAAAGAAAGAAATTAAAAGTGAATATAGGAAAGAGCATGGTGATAAGAGTGTTAAAAATATAGGCAGTAAGAGACTGGATATCAGACTGGAGGAAGTATGGAGGAAGTGACTTTCCTGAGATATCTGGGAGTTGACCTGTCGGCGGATTGTTCTATGAGAGATGAGGTGAACCACAGAACTGATAAAGGCAAAACAGTGAGTGGTGCATTGAGACGTCTGTGGAGACAAAGAACTTTATTCATAGAGGCAAAAAACGGAAAATATACCAGAGTACAGTGGTATCAACACTTTTATATTGGTGTGAAGCATTGATTTTGAATGTAGCAGCGAGAAGGTTGGAGGCAGAAAAGATGTGTTTGAGGGCAATGTGTGTGTGAATATTATGCGGAGAAGGTAGTGTGGAGTTGCCAAAAATATTATTCAGAGGGGTGAGGGGTGGTTAAAGTGGTTTAAACAGAGACAATGGAGCAAAATGGGGTGACTAGAAGGACATATACATCTAGGATGGAGGGTAGGAGGGACAGGAGTCGACCTAAGAAAGTGGGAGGCAGTACAGGAGGTTTAAGTATTAGGGGCTTAGTTATCAAACAGATATGTTTTTGCAAGTTAAATATGAGTGGAGGCAAGCAGTTTTTTTATGATTTGACGTGCTTTTGAAGAATGAGCACGGTATCATTTGTGAAGTGATTCAAGGAAACCGGTTAGCCGGACTCGAGTCCTGCAGGTGGAACGTACACTGCTTACACTCGGAAGGGGTGTGGATGTTATATTTGAAGGGTCATCTGATTTGTAATGTCAGCAAGGCAGTGATTGAGCGACAGGTAAATTATTATTATTATTATAATCAAAAAGAAGTGCTAAGCCACAAGGGCTATACAGCAGCGACAGGTAAAGTTTTTTTTCTTCGTCGGGTCACCCTACCTTCGTTGGAGACGGCCGGAATGATAAAAAATCTCTCTTTCTCTTATGTTTATTGCTCATCTTTGTTGACATTCATAGAAAACGGGAATATAGCCAGCTCTGGTGGCAGCTGGGAGAACTAAACGCTCTCTGCTAGAACTAGCCGCAGTGGTCCCACTCCTCAGATATGTCTTGTCCTAATTGACGTGTGTACGTTTGATATCGCAGACACTAGCCTGGCAAGATAAACTACATATACTATTGCGTTGTTATAACATATAAGTGTTGAGTGTCATTTACAGAAAGCTAATTTACGAGACGAAGTATATTAGTGAATCAATACTCTCATGGGCTGTCATGCAGCCGCCACCACCACCACCACCACTGCAACAAGCCACTCCCTCTATCCTGCCACTTGATGCGGCAGACTTGAAAGTGACTGCGACGATAGTTTCCGATAGAATGCTTAGATGAGTAGTGACGTTGTGAAGTGATGTGGAGATGACTGTGTGAGAGAGAGGGAGTGAAAGGTGGGAGGAGGCAATCTTAATTCATCCTTCCCTCTTGTCCCACCCTATCCTCCCACCTCAACACTCAAGGACAAATTCCACACCTTGAATTTCCTCTTCAATATATTTTATCCTTGAAATGTTCACTCAGTATAATCCTCCCCTAACATATTAATGCTACTGAACGTTATTCTCCTTGACATTATTTCCAAAGATATTCTTTCATTGACATTCCTAACGACATTCTCCCCGAGTACATACCATACAACATTACCGATTGTTTTGGAATGCATCTGAGGCCCCTCTAGTTGAAGACGGTCTCAAATGCAAACCGAAATACTGCTTGTCTTTCAAATTATAATTTCAAACTAAATTTGCATGACGTTGATGCATTCTACTTTCATTTAGTAACGTGATGAGAGACTTCCAGAATAACACAACCCATCTGCCCGATTTAAATGGCATACTGCCGAAAATAATAGTGAAGAAAAAAAAGGCGGAAGACCAAGCTTTTGTTGGAATAATGTTTGGCTATACACAAAACTTGTTCTCTAACCTGTGTCTGCTGCAGTTTAGTTGTGTTGTGGCTCACATGTCCTCATGTCCTCTAATGATGTTATGTAAGCTATTATTTACGAGGTAAATGGGTAATCCAGTGGCAGGACTCTCTCAAATAAACAAAACCTTTGTTCATTGGTATCCTCATAAATTAGGACCTGATGAGTATAATACACTATCCTCACATTGTTCCTTGTTTTCAAATAGTCATATGTGGTGTGATGTGATTTGTTTGCCTGTGTGTGTGTGTGTGTGTGTGTGTTAGTTACCATTTTGTCCTGGGCACATGTCGATTAGACACTAGGCCTGTGTGTGTGTGTGTGTGTGTGTGTTTGTTTTAGAGGTATAACAAAAAAAAGTCAATTTCCTAACGATTCATGTTAACTTTAAATTACTAATTTTCTTATTTTAATCTAGGTCTGTGGTGTCTTACATAAATCTATAAAAACATAAGGTTAAGCGCATATTTACACACATTAAAAAACAACTTTTGCTATACCTACAGTAAAGAGGTGGCCGAGCATAACCAGAAAACGTTCACATCTGCACTGGTGATGCGAGTTATGTTGCTCACCCATTTGTCAGTAATGTTGTATTGGCACCATATATAACATCTCTACTATAATATCTATTACTGAACTCTCCTTAAGCAACTTCACCCTCAGTTTGCAACATATGCTTCCTGTATTTTAGGTTAAGTTACGTAACCTAAAATACAAAATCGTGAATAGTGTTTATTGTCTCATCACAAAATTATTTACCCAAGCAGAACTTAATTATATTACGCTCTGAAAAACTACAGTCAATGCTTCTCCAGTTTTAATACACTATTTGTTTTTATGTGCACTATTGCATGCAAAGATTACTACTCCTGAATACATATAATAATTGTAATCACTACATGGAACTCAGTACACAATTTGAAGATCGTAGGGCACTATTTTTTATATATGCTATGATTCTTCCCTTATCACAACAAAGGGGCTCTTGATCTGAAGACTTAGTCCTCTCTTCTCGTTTCTAAGATTGAATCTAAATCCCTCCCAAACTCTTCTCTCTCCATTTCGCCTCATAGTCGGGAGATTTCCGTCAGGTTTTTTTTTTTTTTTGTGAAATTCGATTACTAGACTGAGGGGGAAAAGGGGGACCAACATCAACACTGTTCTAAGGTGGCTTGTATTGGTAGTGCTGTTGGTCGTGGTATTCCATCCAACGGAAATTAGATCAACTTATGGCATGTCAAGTGATCCACTGGCGAGATATATTGCGGTCATCTATAATGTCTCTGAAGATGAAAGCATTAACGGAGGTAGCCTGCTGATCCAGGAGTGGCAACTGAAGGTACATGACACCTGGCGTTCATTCCAGTTCGTTCACTGTCATTAGCTGAAAGACTGTTGCACGGTTGGTGCTCTTGTTTGATCAGATAGCTTAGCCAAGCCTACCTCAGTCAATTTTGGATGTGCCATCCTGGTGTTGTACACCAGCGGAGGTGACCGTGGTTCACGATGGGTACATGGATTTTTTTTATTATTTTATTTTAATAGCTGCCTTTCCCTCCGTCATTTTAAACTTCATAGTCAGTAAGAAAGCTCATACTCATGGATCCCAAATGACTAACACTCTTTACTGACCCTGACAAGACCATGAACCGTGCTCAGAACCTTGCTGCCTGAACCCAGTACCAGCATACTACCTAACCCCTCTGGTTCCTCGGACTCTCCTAGGACCCGGTTTCTTCCACGGTGTGAAGAGTTTTTTAAATATTCGCAAGTCGAGGAACGGACTCGCTTTATACCATCTTCCAGAATACCTCGACATATAACAGACGATAGTGATATTGTAGTTCACGTACCTTCTTACATTCTAAGAAATACACCAAACAGAATTCTCTCCCCCTACTGGAAATGCTGAACTTTCCAAACAAAACTGAGTAAATTTCTTTTACCTTCAGCCATTAACTTCAACAACTGTGGGATTACCCTTATCCTAGTCACTATAATTTAACAAAAATTTAAATAATTTAGCCGTTCTTAAGAACTTGCGTCGTATGTACCCACAAAGACGATATCAGAGCAATGTTGATCAACCCATGATTTCCCGGGCCTCCCATAACTGCGCTGACGCAATGGGTATTCCTGTCGTTGCCCTGAGTTCTTTTAAGAAGTCATATAATATGACAGTGACACCCTGACACCTAATTGAAACCTTCAATACCAGATACCCGTGTATTCAACACTTAGCAAGTCCTCACCTCTGACCTTCCTACCTCTCCACCCACTACAGCTGTTCCTTAGAACGGTACTTTCAACACAACCTAATGCTCCTTCACGCCCTCTATTTTGTAACAGTCTACTTGTACGTACGTGTCAGCTGGAGACACACACTCAGCCCCCTTTTCCTCATGTTTCCACTACTCCATCTGTACCCATACAGACCCCCTCCATCTCAGGATACAACAAACCTCCTCTAGTGTTTTCTTATCTTGGCAGCTGTCGATGTCTCTCCTCCTCCGTTTTTATCTATCACCTCTTGCATTACACTACTTGCCACTAATTTGACTACAGAAACTATAGAAGGCACTTCAACGTTTATCAAAAAGACTAAGCCCAAAATAAACCTTGACAAAACTCAACTTAAACGAGGAGCTTCAACTGCCTTGCCATCCAAGCCTAATGTACGAATATACCGTACCATATATGACTTTCACATTCTCACCTTCCACAACCCCCTTACATAAACACACATACTCAACTTACACTGTACAAGAAGGAAGACTCAGCTCACTGTACAAGAAGGAAGACTCAGCTCACACTGTACAAGAAAGACTTAGTTCACACTGTACAAGAAGAAAGACTTAGTTCACACTGTACAAGAAAGACTTAGTTCACACTGTACAAGAAGGAAGACTCAGTTCACACTGTACAAGAAGGAAGACTCAGTTCACACTGTACAAGAAGGAAGACTCAGCTCACACTGTACAAGAAGGAAGACTCAGCTCACACTGTACAAGAAGGAAGACTCAGCTCACACTGTACAAGAAGGAAGACTCAGCTCACACTGTACAAGAAGGAAGACTCAGCTCACACTGTACAAGAAGGAAGACTCAGCTCACACTGTACAAGAAGGAAGACTCAGCTCACACTGTACAAGAAGACTCAGCTCACACTACACAAGGAAGACTCAGTTCACACTACGCAAGAAGGAAGACTCAGCTCACACTACACAAGAAGGAGGACTCAGCTCACACTACGCAAGAAGGAAGACTCAGCTCACACTACGCAAGGAGGGGGACTCAGCTCACACTACACAAGAAGGAGGACTCAGCTCACACTACACAAGGAGGACGACTCAGCTCACACTACACAAGAAGGACTCGGCTCACACTGTACAAGAAGGAAGACTCAGCTCACACTATAAAAGAAAGAAGACTCAACTCACACTACACAAGAAAGAAGACTCAGCTCACACTGTTCACGTGGGTTGGACTGAGAGCAATTAATGTAGAATGCCTCTTCTGACAGGCTTCAAACTTTCAGTGCTGATGGCTTTCACTTTGAGCTATTTAAATTTTAAATTGTTAATTTCATGAAATAAATTGGTTTCCATGTAATATCTATAGAATGACTTTTCTGCTCGGCTTCAAATATTTAACTGTTGCTTTTTAATTGTAAGTAATTTTTTATTGAATTTGGTAAATTGGCACAAAGACCAATCATACAGAATTTTATCAACCTGAACTTTCTTAAAAAAAAAAATTCAAATGTTTTTTCAATATGAATGTTGGAGATTTTTAAATAGAACAGAAATGCAAAAAAAAAAAAAAAAAAAAATATTGCTAGCGCGTATACGTATAATTTTTAATTTTCAAGAGTTTAGTGAGCCTTTAATTAAATGATTTGTGCCATCTAATCCTCCTTTATCTTCCCCCGACCCTTCTTTTATATAACCTCAGAACGCCTTATTGGATCGGCTTCAAATTTTCAGCCCTTGGTGATCTATTATTATGTAAAGGTTCTTGCACCAACTGACAAGTGCAGGTGCCCTCCTCTCAGTTTTATATAGAATATTCCCGAAATTAGTTTCCACGAGATAAATTTATAAAGCCTCTTTTGATAGGCTTCAAAATTTCAACACGTGTGTATCCTACTTAAAAAATGGTTGGTATTGTTAATGGGGAGGGGGGTGTAGGTGCCATGTTTTGCCACTTTCATCTCGAAATGGTATAGAAATAGTTTGCATTACATAACTGAAAAGGTAAGGGGTTCTTGATCTAAGGAACTGGATTTATCCTCCCGTTACTTGGATCGAATCTGAATCTCTCTCATTAGGCAAGTACTATGTAACCCCGAAAGGACTTAGCGGTTTCTTCTTAAAACAAACAATTGTGAAGGGCACCAGTTTTTAACAGCTGATGTATCGTACGAAATGAATCGATTAAACGTTTCTTGGGTACAGTGTAGGAGGAAATTTTGTTGGATTCTGCGCAATAGATTTAAACTTTTAGTGCTAAGGTGTTTTCCTCAGAGGAAGCCTTCTTTTGATTTTGTGTAAATTTTACTGTGTAAGTTTTATTAATCAAACTGATCTCTGTAAAATACCTGGAAAATGTTTCTGATCAGAAATATGTCACACTGTTTAACTTTATGGGTTATCCTTGGTTAAATTTACATAATGTACTTTTGTGTGTCTAACATCCGTGTCTCCTCGAGACTCTTGTATCTTGTATCTTATGTACCAAAGGATTAAATGAAAATTGTTTACTTTCTTAGTTAAAAGCTGATCAATTTTACCTAAAGAAAACTTTTCATTTAGTCTTGTGTAGGTTGACTCAAGAAATCGTAATGACACGATTGCAAACAAACCATACCCCCGGCTGGAGTTTTGAGACTATGACCGCGGGTTCAATCCCGGCCGGGGGTATGGTTTGTTTGCAATCGTGTCATTACGATTTCTTGAGTCATGTTGACGGCAGTGAAGGGACTTGAGCTAGAGTTCGTCACGGCCACGCTAGCTGGAGATTCGTCTGTAAAAACTTGCATTTGTGGTCACAGTGGTGCCTGTGCTAACCTTCCTATGGTGTAGAAATATACCTAGTTGGATGAATCTTATTGTGGCTAGCTGGTCTAGTGGCTAACGCGACGGGCTGGAGTTTTGAGACTACGACCGCGGGTTCAATCCCGGCCGGGGGTATGGCTTGTGTAGGTCCCAGTTTGTAATGCGAAATTCGGAAAATTGAAATATTGCTTTTCATGGGATAAATTCTACGTTCCTCATCCACTTGGAGAGTGGAGGTGAGTTATCTCACTAACTGGAGGCATGAGGGAGTCAAGGAGAGGTGCTCAGATGGATGGAAGCATGAGGGAGTAAAGGTAAAGTGTTACATAGAAGGAATTAAGTTATTTTTTTTTTTTGGCTTGCGAGTGTTTCGGTATATGATTGTATACCGGTGTACTATTTTATTTACAACAACATTAAATGGTCTCAATTACTCAAGTGATCTATGAATGCTAAAATTTTCTTCAGATAGGTATGTGGAAACAAGAGAGAAAGGAAGGACGAGACAGAAACAGTGGGTTCAAGAAAGAAAGCAGTGCAAGGCACTAACGATGACATATTATAGTAATTACAGTTGTGAGTGATGGTGGTGGACAGGCGGTTATCCTGGTTGTTGAGAGAAGAGAGAAAAAACTGGCTTTTCAAATTTTAATTTTACTGTAACTTTTCTCCAGGAACAACTTGTAATATTATATTGGGAATTCATTGATCATTATTTTCGTAATTCGGGTAAGTACAACGTGAGACAATGTCTGATGACACTCCCCAACAAGTGTTAAACAGAGGACCTCCACAACCCTCACTCTTCGCCGAGTATAAGAGTGTCTTCTCAAGCACGTGGAAGTCTTTCTCATACGATCATCACGAGAACCTTCGGAGACTTCGTCAAGAGGGTATGCACTGTGCGATGTCGTTCCTCTTGTGCTGCACGTTCTGCCTGGCGTGCGCAGTGTCTCTCAGCATCGCAGAGAGCGCGCACCTGCACAACAACATGGGCTCTCAACAACTCAACCCTCTTGAAATAGAGAGCCAAATCCTTTTGCAGGAAAAACGGACGGTTGATGCTCTTTGGTCTGCGTCTTCCTTTCTTCAGGAGGTGGACTGGAAAGTCCAGGCACGGGAGACACTGAGGATGCTGCGGCAGGAGAGTGCGGCTCTGCAGAGCTGTGAGCCCACTGTTAATGATGCTCCTGACTGGAGCATCATTAACAGCTTCGTGTATATGCTCACCGTTGTCACGTCCATTGGTTAGTATTACCCCTCGCTCCTTCCCGTCAGCCTCGCCCAAATCAACCTTTACTTCCTCGAACCGATATCACTTTTCTGTGGTTTTGGTCATTTTTGTCAGATGTTCGGGGACTCATACCTGGCAAACATGAGAAAAGCGCTGTAACGTCAAAATAATTCTGGTCACAAACATCAACTACTTTGCTTCGGCTAGGTCGCTAGAAAGCTTGCTTAAATTATGTCTGCCTCGGTTCGAGTCCTCTGCAGTCCTTAGAACTTACACCAGTTTATTAAGGTTTTTCATCCCGTTGGTTTTCAGTCTGGCGCCTACTGTGTACCAACTCACGATTAAATAAGCATACCTTTTCAATGTTGCAGTCTGTTAGAAAAATTTTGTGCTATATCCATTATTACTACAGCAAAAACGTGAGGTGCCTGAGTTAAGTTTCTGGCTCTGGAAGCAGATCCACGACTCCAGGAACTTGCCTTTCCATTTGTGAATAAAAGTAAAGGTAAGTAAGAACACCAGTAGTCTAACAGACCTCACTAACCAATACAGTATTGTTTAGTGTTCCCTGGAGAGGTACAACTCTAAGGGTTAGAATCTACCACAGAAGCTTCTCTCACTGCTGCTTCTAATACAAGTAAGTAATAGTACTTTGCTTGTGTTTGTATATTCGTGTTTTGTGTTACCCATAAGTAGGCTTGTGTTTTCATGTGATTACCTATTCTTCGTTATTTTGTGATGATGCAGAATTCTGATAAATTAGACATGTGCAACTCTTGGGTATCTTTATTGAGGAAACGTTTCTCCACAGTGGCTTCATCAGTCCATACATAGGAGAATGGTGAAGAACAGGAGGAGAATGAGGTAATCAGTCCCTCAACCTTGAGTCGATGTGGTTGACTCAAGGTTGAGGAACTGATTACCTCATTCTCCTCCTGTTCTTCAAGTTTCTCCTTTGTATGGACTGATGAAGCCACTGTGTGGCGAAACGTTTCCTCAATAAAGATACCCAAGAGTTGCACACGTGTCTAATTTATCAACGTGTCGGTTCTCTGAACCATTCATCTGTAATACAGAAGTCTGCTCGTTGTATCTCTTAGTGTTCAGTTTGTGACAATGTGTTGCAAGTCTCCAGTGGATGTAACATACTCATCATAGAACTCATTCGGGGTAATCTACCAGTTTAAAGAGTGAAGAAATATTTTCTAGTAACATTTCTGCACGACCTTTTTCTTCTAATTTTAAACTTGTGGCTTCATGTTGTTCCTGTGGGTGATGGTGAGAGATTTCTGAATATTTTGTTTTTAAGCGAGGGCAATACTTTAACTAAGGAATCCAATTTTGACTTCACCTGTGTCTTCTTAATTAATTCACTAAGGTTATTTTTATATTTTTCGGTACGAGTTTCTAGCTTCTGCATTAAGCAGCTCTGTATGACCCATGCAAGTTTGGCGCATGCTGCATTGATCTGATCTGCTGTAGAGATCAGTTTTCGTATTATTATTCCAAAATTACTTTCTCAGTCTGATGTTTACAATATTGTGTCACTTTCTCAATCTGACGTTTATAATACTGTGTCATTCTCTCAGTCTGATTTTTCTACAATTCATCCTTTTGCTTAACGTAAGTATGTTAAGTGCTTTGTTAAGATAAAAATATATCTTCTGTATACTGTTCTTCTGATAGCCATGGTAGCCATTACGCTTATCTATTCAACGTGCTTGTCTATTTCTATACTGTGTGGATACACTGTGTTGCAACAGGGTAACGACACACTGGTAATTAGACTCGTCAACCTGTCAGCTGTTTCTTTTCTCAGGCCTGAAAATACTCTCACTAGGTTGTGATAATAATAATAATAATAATAATAATAATAATAATAATATTTATTTCTATATTTCAACAAGTGCATGAACAAGGTATACAGGCCTAGTTGACTTGAGTGACATACTACAATACAGAAAGCCCCCTTGTTATGTAGAGCATTTCGGGTAAATTACGTCAGTTTTGTCCCAGGATGCGACGCATACCAGTTGACTAACACCCAGATACCTATTTTACTGATAAGTGAACAGGGATAAGAGGTGTCTTAAGGTGTCCTAATGTCTCCACCCGTGCCGGGGATCGACCCACGGACCTCAGTGTGTGAGCTGAGTGCGCTAGCAATAGAGCGTGAGGTTGACTGCTCCTAGCGCACCGTGTGATAGAATATGACAAAAATGCCATCCTATGTGACACAGTATGACTAGAAAATCATCCTGGTTAATGGAGTGAGAGAGGAAACCCCTCCTGGTTTATGGAGTAAGAGAGGAAACCCCTCCTGGTTTATGGAGTAAGAGAGGAAACCCCTCCTGGTTTATGGAGTAAGAGAGGAAACCCCTCCTGGTTTATGGAGTAAGAGAGGAAACCCCTCCTGGTTTATGGAGTAAGAGAGGAAACCCCTCCTGGTTGATGGAGTAAGAGAGGGAACCCCTCCTTGTTGATGGAGTAAGAGAGGAAACCCTTCCTGGTTGATGGAGTAAGAGAGGAAACCCCTCCTGGTTGGTGGAGTAAGAGAGGAAACCCCTCCTGGTTGGTGGAGTAAGAGAGGAAACCCCTCCTGGTTGGTGGAGTAAGAGAGGAAACCCCTCCTGGTTGGTGGAGTAAGAGAGGAAACCCCTCCTGGTTGGTGGAGTAAGAGAGGAAACCCCTCCTGGTTGGTGGAGTAAGAGAGGAAACCCCTCCTGGTTGGTGGAGTAAGAGAGGAAACCCCTCCTGGTTGATGGAGTAAGAGAGGAAACCCCTCCTGGTTGATGGAGTAAGAGAGGAAACCCCTCCTGGTTGATGGAGTAAGAGAGGAAACCCTTCCTGGTTGATGGAGTAAGAGAGGAAACCCCTCCTGGTTGATGGTAAGAGAGGAAAACCATCCTGGTTGATGGAGTAAGAGAGGAAAACCATCCTGGTTGATGGAGTAAGAGAGGAAAACCATCCTGGTTGATGGAGTAAAGGAGGAAACCCCTCCTGGTTGATGGAGTAAGAGAGGAAACCCCTCCTGGTTGATGGAGTAAGAGAGGAAACCCCTCCTGGTTGATGGAGTAAGAGAAGAAAACCATCCTGGATGATGAAGTATAACAGAAAAACCATCCTGGTTGGAGCATAACAGAAAAACCATCCTGGTTGATGGAGTATAACAGAAAAATCATCCTGGTTGATGGAGTATAACAGAAAACTCTGGTTGATGATGTACAACAAAAACCATCCTGGTTGATGGAATATAACAGAAAAACCATCCTGGTTGAGTATAACAGAAAAACCATCGTGGTTGATGGAGTATAACAGAAAAATCATCCTGGTTGATGGAGTATAACAGAAAACTCTGGTTGATGATGTACAACAAAAACCATCCTGGTTGATGGAGTATAACAGAAAAACCATCCTGGTTGAGTATAACAGAAAAACCATCCTGGTTGAGTATAACAGAAAAACCATCGTGGTTGATGGAGTATAACAGAAAAATCATCCTGGTTGATGGAGTATAACAGAAAACTCTGGTTGATGATGTACAACAAAAACCATCCTGGTTGATGGAGTATAACAGAAAAACCATCCTGGTTGAGTATAACAGAAAAACCATCCTGGTTGAGTATAACAGAAAAACCATCGTGGTTGATGGGTGATTTACATTAACAGTTTGTGTTCTAGCATGAAAACCTCATGTAGATCAAGGTACAATAGCTGCACATTGGGGATTATCTATTTTTAATGATAAAAATGGCCTCTGTAACATGCTACTCACTCCCGGAATGACATCATTTCACTTTAAATTTTAATATGATCAAAAACAAGCTCTTTTTTAGTTTTAAATAATTTTATTTAACTATTTGCTTATTCAAGAGTCAAATCACTGAACGTGTGGGGCTTGAACCCATGGCAGGCGAGTCCTAAAACTCACAGGCTCCACATGTTCCCTGATTTGTTTGCAATCGTGTTATGATTTCACGAGTCGCAAGTGTCAAAGGTATGGCCACATTCCTTAGTCTTCTAGTTTTATGAGTAATTCTGCAGTTCTTAGAACTTTCGCCATTAAGTTTTTCAGAAATATGATCTTTTGATCATTTCCTTACTTCTCCATCACACGAAGGTTTTTGGGTACAGAGCTAGAGTTAGTATTATATTTCTACTCTGTCAACACAACGTGCAATCTGCTAAAATAAAACGGTTTTCGGCACTCTCCCACTCAACCTTCACATGTTGCTGCCATAAATTGCCCCAAAACAACAGCTTGATCCCGCAGTTTCAGCAGGTTTTTACTCTGTCAGTTCTTAACACTCTTTTGCATTATTTCACGAGACAATAAACCTGTTTAGGTCATTTAGAACAAGATGTAGTGATTGCTTAACTCGCTACTCCATCTAAAGCCTCTAATATCTACTTGTTATGCAGGTTATGGCCACATCTTTCCCCGGACCAACGCAGGTCGAGCTCTCACCATTGTCTACGCCATTGTCGGCATTCCCATCTTCCTCATCCTGATGGCAGATTTCGGCAAACTCTTCACCAGACTCCTAAAGTCTCTGTTTGTTTTCGTCAAGAAACTTTACCGCACTGCAACTTGCAGGAGAGTGAGGAAGACCAGAGCTGTGCAGTCGGTGAAGGTGAGCTGGTCGTGGACTCTTAGAATGTATAGTGTAATGTTTTTTTTCTGATCATGTGATTTTCGAGTGGGTTGTTTGACATCCAAGTCTGTGTGGGTCGTAAGAATAAGCATTCACAAGGGATGAATTTTGAGTTCATAAGGCTCATTCAAAAGTGATAGCTCCTTTTGAGTCTTCTGAAATTATTTTTAAATGAGAGTTTCCAGTTGACTATCAAGTTTGTGTGTCACAGTGTTACTAACCTGAATGAATGAGTCAGAGGAAGTAATCGTAAATAATCAATGGAGTGAAAAGATCTGAACGTCAACTTCAGGGAAAATTTCAACTCAGTTGCAGTAATGGCGGTCAACAGTATCTAATATCTGATGAAACTCACATGATCTTTACATTCTTATTTTTGATGAACTCACCAGTGTGTTGTTAATCCTTGTCTTAACATAAACACCTTCAATCCACCCCGATCCATCGTTCATTCCCTTAAACTTTTCTCAGTACCTAAACTAACCACTAATATCATATGTACACATATTAACACCTAGAAGTGTGTGTACCAGTGTGAATGTTCAGTTTTTACATATTAAAATATGTTTTATGCTGGAGTTCAGGTGAATTGCAGCTCTAATACTTTTTATATTCAGTAGGCCATAGCACTAACAACTAACATTGTCTACCGCACGCCTCCCTGCCTGCCTAATTCTAGCACCAACAAAGGGTCAGCCCAATGTCTAGGCCCCCTCTGGCTGTCCCAGAGTCCCTCTCTACAGACTTCGACAAACCTGATGAGGCCGACCAACAGGCTCAGGTGAGAGAGAGAGAACCTTTCTTGACAGAGGAGGAGAGAAGAAAGCAAGAACAGATGGGTGAAGATGAAGAGGGTGAGGAGGAAGAGAAACACCAAGAGGCTCCTCCATGCTGCTGCTCAGTAAGTGGTTGGGACACTCCTTGTGTGCCTTCCTCTTTCTGATTACCTGTTTCTCATTATTTGTATATGAAGGTACACGGGTTTGTATGTCTGTTAGAATTTTTTTAGTAAATATACTGACAGTTTAATCATATTTTTCGAATAAATGATGATCTGTGAGTTGTACACAAATACATGAGGTAAAATTATATTCGATATTAATGCAATTCGCTGTTACCAGAGAGAGAGAGAGAGAGAGAGAGAGAGAGAGGAGAGAAACAGAATAAGAATTCGACTAATCAATCGACTGACTGATTAGCCGGCCGTTCGACTGGCCAATTGAGTAACTGAGACCAAGAGCTAGAGTTTGTTAGAGAAGGGGCAGAGTTTTAGCATGGATTTAAGATGCAAGTTAGTCACTACTGCTTTGAGTGGGGGATAGTTTGCTGTTTTCTGTGAATACAAGTCACTACTGGCTTGGGAAGGGTCAGAACTGATGTGGGTGGAGTAACCACAGGTCTGGGTGTGGGTAGGGTCACCACTTTCGTGAGCGGTGACAAAACCGATTCATCTTAGAAGTGGCCTGGGTGGAGGTAGAACATGGTTGGTGTTAGTGGGTATACGAGGGTCATTAAGGGGAGATCATCTGTCTTAATGGTCGTTACCTGACAAACACACCGCTGCCTTGCCAAACCCCTCCCCCCTTTCCCCTCACAAAGTCACCCACACACGCACAAATGCCCACACCCAAGGGTGCCCACGCCCATGCACTCTTAAGGACCCCAATGGAAATAAGTCACTCTGTCTGACTTTTTTGGGTTATCCTAGGTTCTCTACACATATGCTGCTATGTATGATAATTCTATGTAACTGTATTGTGTATACCTGAATAAATTTACTTACTTACTTACTTACTTACTTACAACTAGTACTTAAATGTCCAACGATTCACTCTCACCCACTCATACATTCACACGCCCACACACTTAAATGCTCGCTCACACGTTCATACACCCTCCCACGGACTTATATGTCCGTCAACACACATACATACACACACACCTATCTAAATATATTCACGCACTCTTGCACCACTGAGCACACCCAAGCACTCTTGCACCACTGAGCACACTCAAGCACTCACTAAAGGATTAACAGATATTCTTAATGAATATCGGAAATTGTAATCTTCAACATATTTATAAATGACAGAAGCGAGGTTGAAGGCAGCTCACCGTCAACACTAGGCCTAGTATTTACTAGACCGTAGGAAGACATTTTCATTAGACAAAACTCACTTTGAAAGAACTATTACATTTCTAGTAGAAATATTATATATTCTTAAATACTGTCTTTGAAGATAAAAAAAAAACAAGAATAACTAAATTAAAAGATAGGAAAATTAAATATTTTAAGACACTATTTTAGAGACAAAAATACATTTGAAATATATTTCATGAGACAAACTGCGTATTGGAGAGGAGTAGAAGACACAATAATAAAGTATGATTAAATGGAAGATGGTGGAGAGTGAAAGAAAAAGAATTTGGAACTAATATAAGAAGCCGACCAATCTGGAGGCTAGGAAGACATGTGAAACAGTTAGGTATCTTTAGCTCCGAAACGTTTCACCTACACAGGCTTCTTTTGACTTTCCATGCCTCGGGTTTCACCTCTGGCAGTATAAAAGGCTTATGCTTCAGCTTCACATTGTCCAAGTCCATGGAAGTGAACACATCTCAAAGTTGAGGGACTGACAACTCAGTGCTACATCTTCACTGTTGACTGACTGACATCATCTTCACCTCTCCACTACTATACTGCTGCCGCTGCTCTCTCTCCATACTGAGTCTCCTCCGTATTCTACTGAAGTACCGTACTGTGCAGGAGAATCGTTACAGAAATAATGATACTTAACTGTTGCACATGTGTCTTATTTATCTACTTTTCGGTACTGTATACCGATATTATGATGGTTCAAAGACTCCAAAACAAGTTTGAAGCGAAAATGCTAATAGTAGAATGGAGGGAAAACTTTGAAATGGAAACAGTATATAAGAACAAGATAGAACCAAATCCTTTATTTATACTTTCAAAAAGGCACTGAAATAAACAAAATACCAAGAATCAATGGCAACAACAGAATCATTGAAGGTGAGGAGGAAATGTGTGTGTGAGGTACTAAATTGGAAGTGTCAAAGTGTTCTTACAAAAGATATTTTAAATATCGTTTGGAGTATACCTGGAGGGTGTTTCGGGGGGTCAACGCCCCCGTGGCCCAGTCTATGACCGCGATGTAAAGAAATTATTACTAGACGTGATAGATGAAAAACATTACCAGTATTTATAAAGGTAACAGGAAGACCTTTTAAACTAAGAGGATATTTCTCTGACAACTATTATAAAAAACAATGAGTAAAAAAACACAAGCTAATTACCAAACAAGACATTGTTCCATCTGCAAATTCCTATATAAAACTTATTATAAGAGAGTCACAAATTAATCGAGAGAGAAGTAGATGGGCAGGGCAGATTGTGTTTATATAAATCATGGAACGGGTGGGGCTTAAACCTATGGCAGGAGAGTTCTCAAACTTTCACACGTTCTCTTACTTGTTTGCAATCGCGTTATTACGATTTCGTGCGTTGTGTTAACACAGATTTTAAGCATGATTTTAAGAATGATTAAGAAACTAAAAAATGGAAGCAATAGGAAAAAAAGAATTTACGAAAATACCTGATATATTTTCTGTTCGAGAATAAAATGCAAACAGTGATTAGAGGAAAAAAAAAAGTTTACACGGGAAAATGTCACCAGAGGGGTGCCACAAGGATCTACATTTTCCGAGTTTTTTAATGATTTACTGGAAGTAATAAAAAGATGATTTTTTAATCATGTGACCGCAAATCTCTACAGCATAACTTGTATATATATAATGAGTAAATAGAGTAAGAGTGATGATGGAATTTTTCATTTTAACACAAAGGCCGTTTTCCACAGAGGCAAGGTTACTCAAGGTGACTCAAGGTGACTCAAGGTGACTCGAGGTGACTCGAGGTGACTCAAGGTGACTCAAGGTGACTCGAAAAAGAAGAAACTTTTATCAGTCACTCCATCACTGTCTTGCCAGAGGAGTACCGATACTACAGCTCAAAAGCTGCAAAAACATGTAACAGAAAAAGAAAATCCTGTCACATGAATAATTTAAACTGTTACAAAATGATGAACTTATCAGAGATCTAGAAATCATGACTAGCAAAAATTGTTTCCGGAAGTTGAAATGAAAACGTGCGAGAGACTCATTTGCCACACTGACAAACTATCAAATATTTTTTAAATATATGAATGGAGAAATAATAATAAAAAAAAGAGCTGTTTACAACATATATTAGGTCAAAATTGGAATAAGCAGAGGGCGTGTGGTGCCTACTTAAAAAAAGATGTGGATAAGATAGAAATGAGCCATAAAGAGAACAACATGAAATGTGAGTTATAATGATTGGCAGAAAAGCTGGTTGATAGGAAGAGAGCAGACATGTTAACTGTATATACGGATGTGAAAAATTAGATAAAGATTTCTTAGCAGCTTCAACGGGAATAACAAGACGTTTTTGTGAACTGAAAAAAAGTGACGCCAAGAGGATAAAAATAATTGTTTTTTTCTTTTGGTAAATATTGGTGATACAATTCTAACAACCACTGGAAATATAAAACAAATATACCATGATATAATTAATTGGATTATTACTCACCTACTCACCCTCTTATATGCATAGTGGTCACATCCACTCACACACCTACATACCCAAATTTATGCATTTACTCATCCATCCACTCACTGCACACACCCACTCTCTCGTATAAGTTGTTTTCTCTCCATACAAGGAGTTGTGTTCGCGCCCGGAGTCGCATTAATGTTCTAGGAAATAAACGGATAGATGTTGAGGAAAAGACTTTTACTTAACGCTCTATAACAGACTGCTACCTCACTGACTTTATGGGCTACATATATGCATGTGTCCTGGGGAAGTGGGGAGTCTGTGGGCTCTAAATACAAGAAGCAAATTATTGAGGGTTCGTCGTCCTGTACTACATATATATCCATGTCCAAACTCACTACCCCCGCTACCTGGCCTACTAAAGGAAACCTTTCATGTACAAGACCATTAAACTAAGATACGGAGACTCGGGTGAAAAAAAAAAATGTACAGAGGCGTCCATACTAAACACCCCGTAAAATTTTATCAAGGAGGAGAAGGGCCAAAAGTGTCATCAGATACACCTAGGTAATGGAAACGACGACTTCTCTCGCGACAGGAAGGAGCCACATGTAAGGCGTCCCATTTTTGTCACGGACAGAATTAAACCGTCGGGTCTGCCAGAGGCTACTTGCTGGGGGTTTTCATAGCCACACCAAAAGACTTCTCTCTACTCTGTACTTCCGCAGGATAGAGCGACACGTGAGGCAGACCAAAGTATGGACGCTATTTTCAACTGAAATATTGATATAAATACTTAAATAAAGAGGATATCTAACAAAAATGTTTCGTCTATACATGGGCTTTATCAAGTTATCCAGGCAGCCTGGATAACTTCGTAGTATGACACAAGCTTAATTAAGATTTAACTGCCAGGGACTAGGGTTAGAAATGCTGATAAGGCAGATTCTAGGCTTCTATATTTGACTCGTTCTTGATAACTACTTAAGTACCCGACTACCTGTCTTTGATGAGGTGATTGTCGGGGTCGCGTTCTGCATGCGTACTGATTCTTCTTTGACTCTTGTGACAATGTCAAAGAGTGTCTTCCTATTCAGTGTACGGATTGTACAGCCAATCTATTCTGGGTCACGGGGGAGAAGTAGTGGAAGAGAAGGTGGTCAGTGCAAGAGAGGGAAATAGGGGTGGGTTATAGTGGTAGCAGTGGTACAGATGATGTAAGCGAAGGTGGGTGATGGTGGTAGTAGAAGCAGTAACAGTGGAAGAGAAGATAGTTGTTGTAGGAGAGTGAGGGTGATTGGTGGTTGTTGTAGGAGAGTGAAGGTGAGTGGTGGTTGTTGTAGGAGAGTGAAGGTGAGTGGTGGTTGTTGTAGGAGAGTAAAGGTGAGTGGTGGTTGTTGTATGAGAGTAAAGGTGAGTGGTGGTTGTTGTGGGAGAGTGAAGGTTAGTGGTGGTTGTTGTGGGAGAGTGAAGGTTAGTGGTGGTTGTCGTGGGAGAGTGAAGGTGAGTGGTGGTTGTCGTCGTAGGAGAGTGAATGTGAGTGGTGGTTGTCGTAGGAGAGTGAATGTGAGTGGTGGTTGTCGTCGTAGGAGAGTGAATGTGAGTGGTGGTTGTCGTAGGAGAGTGAATGTGAGTGGTGGTTGTCGTAGGAGAGTGAATGTGGGTGGTGGTTGTTGTAGGAGAGTATAAGTTTGTGGTGGTTGTTGTACGAGTGAAGGTGGGTGGTGGTTGCTGTAGGAGAGTGAAGGTGAGTGGTGGTCGTTGTAGGAGAGTGAAGGTGAGTGGTGGTTGCTGTAGGAGAGTGAAGGTGAGTGGTGATAGTTGTAGGAGAGTGAATGTGAGTGGTGGTCGTTGTAGGAGAGTGAATGTGAGTGGTGGTCGTTGTAGGAGAATATATGTGAGTGGTGGTCGTTGTAGGAGAGTGAATGTGAGTGGTGGTTGTCGTAAGAGTGAATGTGAGTGGTGGTTGTCGTAAGAGTGAATGTGAGTGGTGGTTGTCGTAGGAGAGTGAATGTGAGTGGTGGTTGTCGTAGGAGAGTGAAGGTGGGTGGTGGTTGTTGTAGGAGAGTGAAGGTTAGTGGTGGTTGTTGTAGGAGAGTGAAGGTTAGTGGTGGTCGTCGTAGGAGAGTGAAGGTGAGTGGTGGTTATTGTAGGAGAGTGAAGGTGAGTGGTGGTTGTCGTAGGAGAGTGACGGAGTGGTGGTTGTCGTGGGAGAGTGAAGGTGAGTGGTGGTTGTCGTAGGAGAGTGAAGGCGAGTGGTGGTTGTCGTAGGAGAGTGAAGGTGAGTGGTGGTGGTTGTAGAAGAGTGAAGGTGAGTGGTGGTTGTTGTAGGAGAGGGAAGGTGAGTGGTGGTTGTCGTAGGAGAGTGAAGGTGAGTGGTGGTTGTCGTAGGAGAGTGAAGGTGAGTGGTGGTTGTCGTAGGAGTGAAGGTGAGTGGTGGTTGTTGTAGGAGTGAAGGTGAGTGGTGATTGTCGTAGGAGAGTGAAGGTGAGTGGTGGCTGTTATAGGAGAGTGAAGGTGAGTGGTGGTTGTTGTAGAAGAGTGAAGGTGAGTGGTGGTTGTCGTAGGAGAGTGAAAGTGAGTGGTGGTGGTTGTAGGAGAATGAAGGTGAGTGGTGGCTGTTGTAGGAGAGTGAATCGTAGGAGAGTGAAGGTGAGTGGTGGTTGTAGAAGAGTGAAGGTGAGTGGTGGCTGTAGAAGAGTGAAGGTGAGTGGTGGCTGTTGTAGGAGAGTGAAGGTGAGTGGTGGCTGTTGTATGAGAGTGAAGGTGAGTGGTGGCTGTTGTAGGAGAGTGAAGGTGAGTGGTGGCTGTTGTAGAAGAGTGAAGGTGAGTGGTGGCTGTCGTAGAAGAGTGAAGGTGAGTGGTGGTTGTAGAAGAGTGAAGGTGAGTGGTGGCTGTAGAAGAGTGAAGGTGAGTGGTGGCTGTTGTAGGAGAGTGAAGGTGAGTGGTGGCTGTTGTATGAGAGTGAAGGTGAGTGGTGGCTGTTGTAGGAGAGTGAAGGTGAGTGGTGGCTGTTGTAGAAGAGTGAAGGTGAGTGGTGGCTGTCGTAGAAGAGTGAAGGTGAGTGGTGGTTGTCGTAAAAGAGTGAAGGTGAGTGGTGGTTGTCGTAAAAGAGTGAAGGTGAGTGGTGGTTGTCGTAAAAGAGTGAAGGTGAGTGGTGGTTGTCGTAAAAGAGTGAAGGTGAGTGGTGGTTGTCGTAAAAGAGTGAAGGTGAGTGGTGGTTGTTGTAGAAGAGTGAAGGTGAGTGGTGGTTGTTGTAGAAGAGTGAAGGTGAGTGGTGGTTGTCGTAGGAGAGTGAAGGTGAGTGGTGGTTGTCGTAGGAGAGTGAAGGGTGTCGTAGGAGAGTGAAGGTGAGTGGTGGTTGTCGTAGGAGAGTGGTGGTTGTCGTAGGAGAGTGAAGGTGAGTGGTGGTTGCTGTAGGAGAGTGAAGGTGAGTGGTGGTTGCTGTAGGAGAGTGAAGGTGAGTGGTGGTTGTTGTAGGAGAGTGAAGGTGAGTGGTGGTTGTTGTAGGAGAGTGAAGGTGAGTGGTGGTTGTTGTAGGAGAGTGAAGGTGAGTGGTTGCTGTTGTAGGAGAGTGAAGGTGAGTGGTGGTTGTTGTAGGAGAGTGAAGGTGAGTGGTGGTTGTTGTAGGAGAGTGAAGGCGAGTGGTGGTTGTTGTAGGAGAGTGAAGGTGAGTGGTGATTGTCGTAGGAGAGTGAAGGTGAGTGGTGGGAGGCAGTAAAGCAGAGAATAAGAGCAGGGTGATATGGTAGAAGAGGAAAGTAAAGAGAGTATAGAAAGGAAGAGAATTTTTTTTTAACTCCATATAAATGTTTACCTTAGAAAGTAAATTTTTTAATTACTGACGCCAAAAATAATTCAGCATTTCTCTCTTGTCTGGTTTCCCTTTCCTTGTTCCTCACATTCTCTTTGTTCCTACCCCTGCCTTCCTTGTTCCTCACATTCCCTTTGTTCCTACCCCTGCCTTCCTTATTCCTCACATTCTCTTTGTTCCTACCCTTGCCTTCCTTGTTCCTCACATTCTCTTTGTTCCTACCCCTGCCTTCCTTGTTCCTCACATTCTCTTTGTTCCTACCCCTGCCTTCTTTGTTCCTCACATTCTCTTTGTTCCTACCCCTGCCTTCCTTGTTCCTCACATTCTCTTTGTTCTTACCCCTGCCTTCCTTGTTCCTCACATTCTCTTTGTTCCTACCTCTGCCTTCCTTGTTCCTCACATTCCCTTTGTTCCTACCCCTGCCTTCTTTGTTCCTCACATTCTCTTTGTTCTTACCCCTGCCTTCCTTATCCCTTTGTTCCTCACATTGTTTTTCACCCTCCCCCTGTCTTCTTTGTTCTTTCGATTCTCTTCTCCCTTGCTCCTCCCCTTGCCTTCCTTGTTCTTCCCATTCTCTTCTCCCCTGCTCCTCACTCCATTATTCCTCCCATTCTTTTCTCCCCTGCTTCTCCTTTTATTCCTTTCACTCTCTTCTCTCCTCCTCCTCCTCCCTCCCTCGTTTCGCCCATTCTCTGCTCCTCCCCCTCTTGCTCCTCCCATTTTCTTCTCTCCTGCTTCTCCGTCCTATTCTCTTCTCCCATTCTCCATCCTTTTCTTCGTTCCTCCCATTCTCTACCTCTCTCCCTGCTCCTCTCTCACCTTCCTGGCCTTTCATATTCTGTTCCTCTTCTATCTCCCCTCCCTCTGCTCCCCTTTCTTCATCCCATTTTCTTCTACCTTACTTTTCTCTCCCCTTTTCCTCCCATTCCTCTCTCTTTCCCCTCCGTCCCACCCTTGCAGGCGTGGGGTAGGAAGGTACATGTATGGTTCAGGTCACTGTGCAGGAAGACAGAAGAGGTGACGGAGGAGGATGCCACGCCGGAGTCAGAGGAAGAGGCTGCCATAGATGACAACTTCAACCTGCCCATCTCCCTCGCCCTCCTCATCCTCCTCATATATATCTTGTGTGGCTGTTTCATCTATACCATGTAAGTACCCGTACTCTCCTATTCTCTCTCTTTAAATTACCATTTAACAATTTTCTACTCTCTGTTGACTGTGTATTCTAGTTGTCTTTATATTTTTGAAACTGTTTGACTTTTGTTGTGTAGCTACCAGCTGTCAAAGGCACTTGTCGATAGACACTTGGCCTGTTATTTGTAGCTTATGGTGTGTGTGTGTGTGTGTGTGTGTGTGTGTGTGTGTGTGTGTGTGTGTGTGTGTGTGTGTGCGCGCGCGCGTGTGTGTGTGTTTTATTATATTCCAGAGGAAGTGGCAGTTTCGTAGGGATCACACACCTCCAAGGGAATGGAAGGCAGTCTTGATCCGAGGAAGGGGGGGTAGCAGCTATATTTCGCTGAATTAAAAACCCTTCACTGATGCTAAGGAACCTCCTAAAAGAGTCTTGCCATTGTATTTTTCAGGTATAATCTCTATGATAGTTTGTCTCGCTATTAGTGGACGAAGGATCGAGCCTCCACCACACTCATCCTCAATGACCCATACGGGTGGCTCTTTCAGCTTCACTGTTCTTGTTGGCAATTACCGTCATTTTCCGTATGTTACTTTATTGTAAAGTTTATTGTAAAGTTTATGTTTGTAGTGGGACATCAGTGCTAGCTAGAGCATTCCGCTCACAACCCAAAGGACCCGGGTTCGATTTAGGTGGGGGCCAGACACGTTAACGAATGTCCTAACGCATGCTGCCTATTTTCACAGATCAGTAAATTGATACCTATTAGTTAGTCGACAATTATAGTTGCATCCTTGGGAAGAGATGTATGGGCAAGGGAGAGAGTGGGGGCTCGAGCCGTGATCCATGCACATGTAAGGGTAGGCCAAGCACTAACGATTGTTGTGCTGTTTCTCTCATGTTCGTGTCTTGCCGCGATGCAATCAAGTTACATTTGTGCTGACTAAAATCATCCTGTTATAAGTTCGGTGGGTGATTGGTTACAGCGTTTTTCCTAGAGGTAGGAAGTACAGTGCCTGCACTCTAAAGGAGGGGTTTGGGATATTTGCTGTGTAGAGGGACATCTAAACTCAGCGTGCCTCTGGCAAGACAGTGATAGTGCGAATGATGGTGAAAGTGTTTCATTTTCTTGAGACGACCACACACACACATATATATCTATATATATATATCTATATACATATATACAAGCGTTTTAATAATTTAATTACGTAATCATATTGCATTAGTAATGTAAAAAATATATTACAGGTGGGAAACTTGGACGTACTTCGAGGCCTTCTATTTTATTTTCATCTCCATGACGACCATCGGCTTCGGCGACTATGTTCCCCAGGTAATTTTCATAGAGTCGATACTTACGTTCTCTGTCTGCTTAACTCTAGACCTTATGAGCAGGGATTCTGGATGATTTATTTTCCTGAAGGGTGATGTTCTATTGCTAACGTGGTGAATTTTCACCTCACCGATGTTAAATTCCTATAAAGATCCAAGACAGTGCTATTAATACTGAGGTCAGCTAAGACTGAATCTGGCATTGTTAATTACAAAAACTTTTTTTATTAGCTGTTAATTACTTTTGTAAATAAATAATCAACATCGAATTTTCAATAATTTACTTGACTATTATTATATTTGGCTTTATCCTTTGTTTTCACTTGCTTATTGTATATAAAGTCTTTTTTTTATCTACGACTTGCTTTATAATTACATTTAGACTTCATAAATAACAACTACAGCCGCAGACGACCATTAAACATGTCACTCACTACTGTTATATACAGACATTAGTTTAAACTTACTTCTAGATACACAAAATATTACACATACTGCGAGATGACTGCAATATTTTCGTTTGAGTTATTATTCATTTGGCCTTAACTTCCCACTGATTGAGATGAATTAGTCGTGCGTCTTTAGTTCCCCGACTGACTGACTGATATGTACAATATGTAACTCTGCTCTTTTATTTCTTGTTACATCCCTGGTGAAGAGCTTATTCTTGTCTGCCCCCTTTATTCCCTAAAGTATTTTGTATATTATGATCATATCCAATATTTTTCTTCCATTGAGGGAAGGCCCAGCACTCACTCATAGTTCAGACACCAGTCTAGATGCAGTCAACTGTACTATCTTTAGTTTCACTTTGTATTTTAATGCTTAATACTTCAGTAAGCGACGGCATGTATAAAACTGTGTTTTAAATAAACATTTGTGTGGGTTCCTGAACGTCACCTTTATATTTACGAGCACAGCTTGTACTGTTGCTGTTAATCACTATGTTCATTACGGTGGACACATCTGGGTTAGTATTTCTGAGTTTTTGTTTTTCCCTCAGATGGAACTGTCTTTGGTCTGCATATTGTTGTCTCCCAGCTCCTCAGTCTGGGTTCACCTTACCGCGGTGTCGAGGTTTATGCAGTCAGTAACCCTTATTTTTTGAGAATAAGTAAAGGGGAGCTTTTTCATTTCGTCAGAATTTACTGTGGCTTAATAGCGCATGTCGGAAGGAAATATGAATTAAGGTGTGATCTGATTACATCAGTAATTAGTCCCAAGAAATGGAAATTTATACAGTTTTATGTTAAGATACATGAAAATTATCAATGAAATTCATTTTGTCAGTGCATAAGCTTGGATTTCTTTTGCTGCCTCTTCCAGTTTCTCTTAAGATATATGTCATTACTATGTTTCTCTCATGTTCATGTTTTTGTTTCTGTTATTTGATGTTATGATGGTTTCGTGTGAATAATAGTAATTAACGTGTGTTGTTTTCTTGTTACTGATGAGTGGTGTTGGTTGTTTTAGTGATGTTTGATGGCGTTGGTGTTAGTGATGATTGATGGTGTTGGTTGTTTTAGTGATGATTGATGGCGTTGGTGTTAGTGATGATTGATGGTGTTGGATGTTAGTGATGATTGGAGGTGTTGGTTTTGTTAGTGATGAGTGGTGGGGATATATTTGTTTTAGTGATGAGTGGTGGTGTTGGTTTCGAGTTACTGATGAGTCGTAGTGTAGGTTTTGTGTTAGTGATGAGTGGTTGTGCTGTTTGTGACAGTGATTAGTGTCTTCCTACCTGGAGGTTATTCCGGGGATCAACGCCCCCGCGGCCCGGTCCACGACCAGGCCTCCCGGTGGACCAGGACCTGATCAACCAGGCTGTTACTGCTGGCCGCACGCAGTCCAACGTACGAACGACAGCGCAGCTGTTGGTAGAGTTTTTGTTAGTGATGATTAGTATTGCTGATTTTGTTTTAATGAAGGGTTGCGGTTGTTTTGAATTATTGAGGGGTGGGGATGGTGGTTGTTTTGTATTAGTGAGGGATGATGGTGGTGGTTGTTTTGTGTTAGTGAGGGATGATGGTGGTGGTTGTTTTGTGTTAGTGAGGGATGATGGTGGTGGTTGTTTTGTGTTAGTGAGGGATGATGGTGGTGGTGGTGGTTTTGTATTAGTGAGGGATGATGGTGGTGGTTGTTTTGTGTTAGAGAAGCGTGGTGGGGGTTGGGGTTTTGTATTAGTGAGGGGTGGTGGTTGTTTTGTATTAGTGAGGGGTGGTGGTTGTTTCATATTAGTGAGGGGTGACGGTGGTGACTGCTTTGTAATAGCGAGGGGTGATGGTTGTTTTGCAATAGCGAGGGGTGATGGTGGTGGTTGTTTTGCAATAGCGAGGGGTGATGGTGGTGGTTGTTTCGTAATAGAGAGGAGTAACGGTGGTGGTTTTGTACTAGTGAGGTGTGACGGTGGTGGTTATTTTGTAATAGTGAGGGGTGATGGTGGTTTTGTATTAGTGATGGGTGGATGTTTTGTATTAATGAGAGGTGACGGTGGTGATTGTTTTGTAATAGTGAGGGGTGATGGTGGTGATTGTTTTGTAATAGCGAGGGGTGATGGTGGTGGTTTTGTAATAGTTACGGGTGATGGTGGTGGTTTTGTAATAGTGAGGAGAGATGATGGTGGTTGTTTTGTATTAGTGAGGAGTGATGGTGGTTGTTTTGTATTAGTGAGGAGTGATGGTGGTTGTTTTGTATTAGTGAGGAGTGATGGTGGTTGTTTTGTATTAGTGAGGAATGGTAATGGTGGTTGTTTTGTATTAGTGAGGAATGGTAATGGTGGTTGTTTTGTATTAGTGAGGAATGGTAATGGTGGTTGTTTTGTATTAGTGAGGGGTGATGGTGGTTTTGTATTGATTGCCTTGTATTAGTGAAGGGTGGTGATGGGTGTTTTGTATTTTGTATTAGTGAAGGGTGGTGATGGTGGTAGTTTTGTATTGTTTTGTATTAGTGAAGGGTGGTGATGGTGGTTGTTTTGCATTATGGGTGGTGGGGTGGTTGTTTTGTATTAGTGAGAGGTGGGTGTTTTGTACTATTGTTTTGTATTAGTGAGGGGTGGTGGTTGTTTCGTATTAGTGAGGGGTGACGGTGGTGGTTTTGTAAAAGGGGTGGTGATGGTGGTTTTGTATTAGGAGTGGTGATGGTGGTTGTTTTGTATGAGTGTGGGGTGATGGTTTTGTATTGAGTAGTGCTGTAGCGCTGGTGGTAGTGTAGTGCTGTTTTGATGTGACTGTAGTGTTGTAGTACTGCTAAGTAGAACAGTTGTATTATTTATTGCTGTAGTTGCAGTTGGCGTTATTCTGGTGATACAGTAGTGAGTAGCGTAGGTCTGGTAGGAGTGCAGTGGAGGGTGTGGCAATAGAGTTGTGTTGTAAGACTGGTGGTATTGTAGTGTTGTTGGTGTTTTGGTGGGGCAGTAGTGAGTAGTGTTGGTGTGGTCTCATGTGTGAGTGTTGGTAGGTGGTGGGATGATATATTATCAAAAGATAGCGGGGTTGTGTGGCGTGTGAAGTCTTGTTGTCATCGTAGTGTGTTGTCTCCGTCATGGTCCTCTCTCAGTCTTCATCCCTCATGAATTTTTCTCTCCCTACCTGACAATTTCCTCAGGTCCACTTCCTCAGTGTCTTGTTCTTATTTACCTCTTACCACATCTATTTTTTTTAATCACTACTCAGTTCTTTCCCTTGTGAATTCATCTTTTATTTTGAACCTAGCGTGCCTGTGACTGGTTTCGATGACTCTTCTATCCTCTCAACCCTGTCTGAGACTAGGCTTCCTTGTTGACTGCTTGGTCGACCAGGCTGTTGCCACTGGAGAACATCTGATAAAAAATCTTCCTCTTTTTAAGTTAATATTGATTCTAATAACGACGATGGGTTGTCTTACCTCACTAGTGTCGATTCATCACTCATTGATGCATAACAAGGATAACATTGCATTAAGGAATGTTATTAACTTCACATGCTGCCCAATTTATGGTAAAAATATACATTTACAGTAACGTTTTATTTATGACTGCCACTTTCAGAATATTATCTGATACCTCACTTACCTTGTCAATTTTTTGTCTTCCAAGTGATAGTGAACAGTATGTTCAATGTTGTGTTCAATGGCTACCATGAGTTTCCCCATCTTTATGGTGGGTTTCTTTCTCTAGAAATTCAACATTACATTATTAATACTTTGAATTATTACACTGGCCAACAAAGGTTTCAATTCACGTTTAAAAACGTGTTTCTAATGATATGCCTTAACTCGAGTCTTATACAGAAATGTGTTCTCACTATTACCCTTTTCTCCATTGGCTTTACCATGGTTTTCATTTTTTTTTTTTTTGACAAGTCATTTGATGGGTTTATATGGCTCTGTAACAATACAAAAAAAAAGTTCCTCACTGCTATCCTCATTCAACCTCTTAGCAGTTATTATGATTTTATTTTCAGACTATCTACCTTCAAAAGATCTTGTCTAATATGTATATCCTTATAACTCCAATTCCTTAATGTCCTCAGCATTTTTTAACATTTCTTCCTTACGCCTGATCTATGTAAATGTTATTTTCAGTGGTCTATGCTTGTCTCGTGTTCTCCAGTGCTCATATATGCCACAATGGTCTTCAAAGTGGAAATTCACAATGCATTTTATATCGTATATGTCTTACTCTTCTTCTTTGATTCTTTCTGTTCGTGATTTTATTTCACTTTCGACAGTCAATTTTTTTCCTCTCTTAACACTCTCTCTCAATAACGTAGAGTTATTTGCAATTTCTATTTTAATTTCTTGAGTAATATTGCCTGTCTTTTCTCTAGTAAATTTTGCAAAACTCTTCAATCTTAGATTTATATTCTTCTTAACATAAACTGAGAGGAGGAGCAGAATGGTTAACATTTTCAGAAATATCCTCAGCTAGCTACACTTGTTCTAATTCTGTTGTACTCATAGTTATTTCTGCATAATTATCTCTCAAATTACTTATGTACTCTTCATAAGCTTTTAATTACTTCATCGGTATGATCCATAGTTTAGCCAGTTCCTGACATATCACTTCTCTTTTTGTTCATTATCTTCTCGTTCACTTAACATCCTCTGCATTTGTTGAAAGAAGGCTTTTAAAATTTCTATTTGTTAAAGTTGCATTTTTCTTATTTCTCTATTAATTTTTCTTGCCTTACTTGATTTTGTTTAATTTTTGTCATTCACTCCGTCCATCCACTGGTCACCTGGACTTCAGGTGTGTAAACATACCTCTGCTTCGCCCTCCACAATAATGTAAGCAAACGGACTACTGTACTATTGTGTTATTCTATTTTCCTTAATATAATAAACACATTCTTACCAACGAAAAAGTTCCATATTATTTTTTTTTGTACAACATTCACATAAAACATTATTCCCTATACCACAAAACCTGCAGTCTTCCCCCCTCCCCCACTGTTCACCTCAGCCGGGGAAAATGTGTGTGTGTGTACTCACCTATTTGTGGTTGCAGGGGTCGAGTCACAGCTCCTGGCCCCGCTTCTTCGCTGATTGCTACTAGGTCCTCTCTCTCCCTGCCCCATGAGCTCTATCATACCTCGCCTTAAAACTATGTATGGTTCCTGCCTCCACCACATCATTTTCTAGGCTATTCCATGGCCTGACTACTCTATGACTGAAGAAATACTTCCTAACATCCCTTTGATTCATCTGAGTCTTCAACTTCCAATTGTGACCTCTTGTGTCTGTGTCCCATCTCTGGAACATCCCGTCTTTGTCCACCTCGTCTGTTCCGCGCAGTATTTTATATGTCGTTATCATGTCTCCCCTGACCCTCCTGGCCTCCAGTGTCGTCAGGCCGATTTCCCTCAACCTTTCTTCATAGGACAATCCCCGTAGCTCTGGGACTAGTCTTGTTGCAAACCTTTGCACTTTCTCTAATTTCTTGACGTGCTTGACTAGGTGTGGATTCCAAACTGGTGCTGCATACTCCAGTATGGGCCTGACGTAGATGGTATACAGAGTCTTAAACGAATCCTTACTGAGGTATCGGAACGCTGTCCGTAGGTTTGCCAGGCGCCCGTATGCTGCAGCAGTTATCTGATTGATGTGCGCCTCAGGAGATATGCTCGGTGTTATACTCACCCCCAGATCTTTTTCCTTGAGTGAGGTTTGCAGTCTTTGGCCATCTAAACTATATTGTGTCTGCGGTCTTCTTTGCCCTTCCCCAATCTTCATGACTTTGCATTTGGCAGGGTTAAATTCAAGGAGCCAGTTGCTGGACCAGGCTTGTAGCCTGTCCAGGTCTCTTTGTAGTCCTGCCTGATCCTCATCCGATTTGATTCTTCTCATTAACTTCACATCATCTGCAAACAAGGACACTTCTGAGTCTATCCCTTCCGTTATGTCGTTCACGTATACCAAGAACAGCACAGGTCCTAGGACTGACCCCTGTGGAACCCCGCTTGTCACAGGCGCCCACTCTGACACCTCGTCGCGTACCATGACTCGTTGTTGCCTCCCTGTCAGATATTCTCTGATCCATTGCAGTGCCTTTCCTTGTTATGTGTGCCTTTTCCTCTAGCTTTTGCAGTAACCTCTTGTGAGGAACTGTGTCGAAGGCCTTCTTGCAGTCCAAAAATACGCAGTCGATCCACCCCTCTCTCTCTTGTCTTACTTCTGTCACCTTGTCATAAAACTCTAGTAGGTTTGTGACACAGGATTTTCCTTCCCTGAAACCGTGCTGGTTGTCAATTATACACTTGTTTCTTTCCAGGTGCCCCACCACTCTCCTCCTGATGATCTTCTCCATGACCTTGCATACTATACACGTTAGTGATACAGGTCTGTAGTTTAGTGCCTCATGTCTGTCTCCCTTTTTAAAAATTGGG